>NC_083763.1:10658528-10681028 GCF_963514075.1 Conger conger | reverse complement strand
GAGGGAGAGAGAGTGGGAAAGGGTGAGGGAGGGAGATAGAGAGGGAGAGAGAGAGAGAGAGGGAGAGAGAGCCATGTCTTCCTCACCTCCTCACACACACAGGGATATATCTGACTCCTCAGAGCTCTCAGTGCAGGGCTGGTTTTTGTAAACTCCAGAAGGGGGCATAATGATGTTCTCACTGACCCCGCAGCACTGACCCCGCAGCACTGACCCCAGCAGCACAGACCCCAGCAGTGCCCTTCTCAAACGCCCTCCTCATAATGAATCAAATCAGAGCCTCCACTGTCTGCTCCAGGTATCACTGGATCTCAAAACAACATGAAAACGCTCTGCCTCTCTCTCTACTCCCCCACCCCCCCCCTCCCTCGTACACACACCCACGCCCACACATACACAGCTAACCACTGATCTGCTGCCTTCTATCAGATTAAGATTCATATTGTTTATCAGATTTCATATCAGATATCTCTTGCAACAGCAGTTTATTATGAAAAGCGAGCATGGGCACTCATGCGTCACATATAACAGCTTCACACGTTTACAAACGCTGTTATTTTCTGATCGGTCGGAGATATACAGCAATATTTCTTCAGCACAAATTCAAATATGTTAATTTTCTCAGTGGGACATTGTTGTGCTGGTATATCTATGCTCTCCCAGGGAAACTCATTCAGTGGCATTTCCCATAGGATATTACAGGAGAAACCAAGCATGTTGAATGCCCACTGTTAATCCCGTGTGTTCTCTCGCAAGATAATATATTTACAGTAAAATAGCGCCAAAGCCGTATTAATTTCCCCTTCCTATACAGGCCCTTTTAATTAGCGGAAAGCTTATATATATATTTTTGCTTTTGTTTTAATAAAGTTTGCCGGAATGCATATTTCTCAATGCGGCAATTATTAGGTATAAGTCATTAAACTCATTGAACTCCCCGATAAATACTTTACTGTAACATATTCAGCCTTTATCTCATCATATGTACAGAAAAATGGGACAAATAAACATTAGTGCTCCAAAGAAGACAATATGTTTCCTTGCACAAGCTGTAGAAATGGGGATGTATTGTAAACCATGTGTTAGGCATTAAGGGCTAATTAGAGTTAAAAAGCCTTGCATTTAGCACTGAATAAGGCCTTGTTACAGATACTTTACTATCTGCGCTGAAATTATTCATCCTTGACAAACAGAATTGACATTATTATACGTATGAATGTAATTTCTCAACTGCCCACATTATGTTGTGCTTTGAAGTCCCTGGGAGACTAAGTGGGGATTTAAAAAGTGACAGCTGTCAAACTAAGCTTGCCCTCTTGGACGAAAAAAGTATCTTGGCAAAGAGAAGTGAATAAGTGAATTATTACCTCCACATCCACTTGGAGACAACATTTCAAAGACAAAGTTTTATTAAAAAGTCAGAAATGCAATTGCAGTTTAACTAATGACATAATTGTATATGTCCACCAACAGAAAACAGGGTAACATTTTATAATAAGGTTCCATGAATTGGCATTAACTAATGTATTTTGTTTACTAACTACTACTGAGAAGTTAACCTGTATAGCTCCATTAATGTATTTGTACATCATTAATTCATGTTAACTATCAGTTATTGACAATTCATATTGGAATGAAAAAGTTGTGTATATTTGGTGATGGTTAACTAATTATAACAAATATGTTTGTAAGTCGTTAACAAATGCATTAACAAATGAGAAGTTAATTTCATGCTTAATTAATGCCAATTCAGGAACCTTATTGTAAAGTGTGACTGAAAACAGGGCCTAAATGGTAAGCCATAAAGAGTTTGGTAGAATTCACAATATCAGTTAGAGTGAGATTGGCTAGATGGAGGTTTTCACGAATGCATTGTTTGTAGAAATTTGGTAAAGGTATGCTGTATCTGACCTTTGACCCCGTGGGGGTCGGGCGTGTTATTGCATGGGTATTGGGTAACTGAGCTGCCGGTGACCCTGTTGTGACCTTTCCCTCCAGTCCCACACGGTTGCCAACGGCGATGACTCCAGTTGATCTTCACCTGTCAAGGCGCGGCTGAGACTAAAGACTTGCAGCTTGAGGAGAGGAAAGCAAAACAAAAAAAGAGGAAAAGAATCAACAAAGAGCTTACAAACCGCCCTTTCACCAGAGCCCAGAAGAAAAAGCTCTTTCAAAATAGAAATGCGTGAAACTGGCCAATTAAAACACAAAATAATAAAAGATGTGGGCACACAAATCTAACCCATCAATCAAAATGCAATTTTTCAAATGTTATTTCTTGAGGGATTTTTGCCTTTTGAAATGTTTCTGAAGATATCTGCATTGGACATGACATCAAAGAGCAACGCCAGTTGAATCAAGCTGAACATTTTGCCGCAGAATCTAAGATGTGACTGAAAAAAATCCATGTTAAAATTGATGACATTATATGTGAAAATGTCATCTTTCACATATAATCAGTTTCTCCCATAGTATCTTCTCTATGCTCTCTCCAAAGTATTTCATAAATGACACACAATCATTAAATTGTGATTCATTCAGCAACATTAGAAAGAGGGTCACACTTTACAACAAGGTTCAAAGTTAGTTGTTAACAAATGAAAAATAATAAAAAGTAATGAACTAATGAAAAGTAAATTTTATGCTTATTTAATGTATTTGTCCATCATTAATTCATTGCTAAGAATTACATTATTCATTCATTCATTCATTCATTCATTATCCTAAGCTGCCTATCCTAAAAAGGGTCACATCCCTTGAGCCTATCCCAGCATACATTGGGCGAAAGGCAGGAATACACCCTGGACAGGTCGCCAGTCCATCACAGGGCACACACACCATTCACGCACACACTCATACCTATGGGCAATTTAGACTCTCCAATCAGCCTAACCTGCATGTCTTTGGGCTGAGGGAGGAAACCGGAGAACCCGGAGGAAACCCACACGAACACAGGGAGAACATGCAAACTCCACACAGAGAGGCCCCGGCCGACCGGGATTCGAACCCAGGACCTCCTTGCTGTGAGGCGGCAGTGCTACCCACTGCACCATCCGTGTCGCCTAGAACTGCATTAGACAAATGAGAAGTTAATTTCATGCTTAATTAATGGCAATTCATGAACCCAATTGTAAAGTGTTGGGGAAGAAGAGTAGCTCCAGGGCAGCTCCTCCTCTCCCTCCTCGCTGGCTCCTCAGGCGTGAACGGAGAGGTATGCGCGGGACCGTCTTGTGTTTCGGCCTGCGTGTTGTTCCCCTGGCTTTGTTTGACAGGAACTCCAGCGAGGGCGTTGACAGTTGAAAGGCGACGTGAGATCTCTCGGCCCGGACTTCTCGCCCGACCCCTTTGTTCTCCTCCGCCTTGTTTGGTCCTGGCGGTTCCACACCTGGGCCTCCGTTTAAAGAGCCCCTACGAATCGACCAGGCCAGGACGAGACGCCTTCTGTCCCAAAAGGATGTTAACTTCAAGAGCTCGTCTTCGTTCAGTGGTTTGCAACACTCATCCTGGCAGGCCTCAGTGTCTGCTAGTTTTTTTGGGGTTTTTTTACCTTAAAAGTCAGTAACAGGTTCAGACCCAGGATCCCAGGTGGGGGTGAGCCAACTGTGTATTCCACTGCTTAGACTGAACATGAAAAAACTGCTAAAAACAGCTCAAGGTTTTTTTAAACAACTGGTAGCTGGTTGACCAGTTCAGACTCCCACTTGACGTGGTTTGACCAGGTGAAGCTATGTTTTGAAACAGCTAGTACCTGGTTGACCAGATACCAGCTCAGATAAGCTGCCAGCACTAGCTGGTTAACCAGCTCATATCCAGCTAGACCAGCTTCACTATTTCAGTTATTGCATAAAATGTGTAAGCCTTCAGCTTGATTGTTCATAATCAGAGCTATTATTGTTATTCTTCTTGTCACAAAATGTACAGAGCTAACTATTACCCAAAGCTTGCAGTTTGTGCTTTTGATTAAACTCTAAGATTATAATGTATATTATACATGTCACTGGAGAATGGTAAGAATGCTAGAATGGTAATTTAATAGACCCTAATGGAGCATTCAGCTAAGGTGGATCAGCGATACACTCTGAAATCCTGACTATGCCAGTGTCCGTGCAAATGTCATAGAAGATTTTAGGGGTGGGAGGGTTTCAGATTATAATATGTCCACATATTATGACCATCTTTGACCATCCTATGACCATCTTCTGAAACTGTGTGCATCTGCAAGCATCTGCAAGCAAGGAAAGCATTTTTCCAGGGCACCTGGTGGACTGCAGAATGGAAAATAATGACACGGGGTGAGTAATGCCTGAATGATGAAGGAATTTGCAGCAATACGATGGGACTTGGGCCGGTTCTTATTGGGAATTTCCGTTTGGGAGGAATGTAAAAGTTAACTTGAAAAAATATCAAAAATCCATGAAATGCACCCCAGCATTATTGGAAACGTTTACTTTGTTATTTTCAGGTGTTGTGGCCTCATCCCTGGAAAACAACCATAGCACCTCACAGTTCTTTCTAAGTGCGTTCTTTTGAACTCACAGTACTCTGTCACCCTGACCACACACACACATACACATACACATACACCTACAGACACAGACACAGACACAGACACAGACACAGACACGAAGAACAGTTGAAGATGAGAAAAACATCGGGAAAGCTTTCAGATGAACAAACGAAGAGGTGAGTCCTACAACCTAACATTTTGGATAAGATGAGAAGCATCCTTGTAAAAAGCCAATAATCCTTACAGTTATGCTTGACTACCTCAAGACCCCCCCCCCCCCCCCTCTCCCCCCTCTCCTGGTCCTTTCAAGGGTGGGGGGTCAAGCATTCCAAGCCAAGCCATCCCCCCTAGGCAATCTTCTCTGAATTAAAAAACAAATTTGGCCCGGATCCACTCTCCGGGAGTTCTATTTTTCTTGTTACGGGGTTAAGAAAATAACCTCCCACCCCACCTCAGCTGGGGTTGGTGGTGGGCTCGATTGAGGGGGGGGGGGGGGGGCAGTGAAGGGGGTGGAGCTCATTATGGATATCTGGAGCTCGTTCTTACTGTATTGGAGCCAGAGGCTGGTATGCGTCCTCATCTGTTGTTCCTATCTGTTTTGTCCCTGCGGAGAGCACTTCAGCAAACTCCCTCCGGTTTGTCCCTGTGGAGAGCACTTCAAAAAGCCCCCCCCCTCTGTTCCTCTCCCCTGGTCCCAGGGCTTGTGCTAATGTGGCCTACCTGCTGCTTTGGGCTGTTATGTGTGCCCTCTGGTCCCCCCCGGAGAGGGGAGAAGCCACTGGGGGCGGGGGGGGGGGGGGGGTTTGGGATGGGGGTTAGGGCTGGAGAGAGGGGGGAGGTGGGTAGCATTTGGGAATTTGGCGCTAAAGCTGGATGTGCAAATGTGTGGTTTATTTATTTGTATTTATTATTATTAATTTATCTTAAACGGGCCTTGAAACGTTTTCTTTCAAGAAAAGGGATGTAACGAGGATTTCTAAATGAGATAACCCTTACTTTTGTCTTTGTGATGCTATGGACAGTAAATGCAGTGAATGGTCCCCTGTTCATCTATCCATTCATGTACAGAACATGGTTTAGAAGCTCTGTCCCCTGCTGTAAAATCCATCTATGACTATCTTGAAATGACCAACTACCAGTTGTTTCAATGCATAGCGTGAGCTGGTCAAACCATGTCGAGCGTGGAGCAGGTCCGAACTGGTCAACCAGCTGTTTCAAAACCTAGCATAAACTGTTATTTTTTTTCAGCAGGGTCAGGAAAGTAAGGGAATGACCCTTGCTGTACAGGTGGCACCATATGGCAATAAAGCGAGGTTTCTACCCTACACCACTGCCTGCCCCGTCATGCCTCTCTCCCGGCCAAATTCTGGAGGCGGAGGTAACCCCCCGACCTCTCTCCATCGCACTCGTCTTCGGTCAGCGGAAAATGTGGCCGTACCACGGGCCTCTGGGGGCTCCCTGGACCAGGCCCCAGGTCTGTTGACTTTGGCCGTCCGCTGGCCCTGCATTCTCCCCTGGCTGGCATGTTCTGGATTCTCCCAGGCTCCGCCACGCCACGCAGGCCTCACACCTTCCCCCCTGAGTCACGAGGACCGCACCGCGGCAGCCGGGCCAACGGAACATTCTCGCAAATATTATTATTATGTCTTTCCTGTACGTCCTCTCTGACACGTCCCGTGAGAAGAACCGGTTCCAGCGTGACTCTTTTTTGTTTGCCGCCGGAGTTCTGGGAGTTCTTTCGGGAGTGGGCCGGATGCAGACAGGCGGAATGAATCCAAACGAATGATCTTCGAGAATGTAAGCAACTGCAGCGAGGACGCGGACCGCAGTGGATTGATAGGATCTGAAACACCACGAGAACAAAGCTCACGGCCTGACTCTTATTGTCAAAAGCACATCCTGTCCAACTGTCTGCCGCTCGCAGTGGAGATGGCGGTGAGACGATCTCGAAACCGAAAACCCGGCGCGTTGAGCTTTGTCAGATGTGTTACTCTTTTCTAATTTTGTAGTTGGCTCGCTCGCCGGGATCTGTTTCAATAGAGTGGATAAGCTTGTGGAATTCTGAGGGCTGATGGGATTGGGTTCAGGGAGAGGTGAGGGGTATCTGAGGCGAGAGCCAGGTCGGCATTCAAAGGGGCCGAGCAATCCCCTCCTCTCATCCCTCTGATACGGAGTCATCTCGATCTCTCACCTCTATAATAACTAATCAACATCTGCTGATAGAAGTCTCCTATGACAGGACTCCTATGGATCTGCGGTTCACCTCTGGTCATCACGGTGTGGGGAATCTTTCCTTTTCATGCAATCGATGAGCCTTTGTTGCTCTGTCTCTGTTTAATTAAATTTTCTGAATTAGCATATTCTGAAATGTATTCTAATTTCTAAGTTATCTAGAAAATAGTTATATGTAATTTATGTACTTACAAAAAAAAATTCTTAGCTCATTTCAAATTCTTAGAATTCTTAGCTAATTTCTAATTTATGATAACAGTAATGTCATAATTCAGTAATTTAGAGAATCTCTAAATGCAATTCCTGTGCAATTGTATTTCTAAATGTAATTTATATCAATTGTTTAATTTCTTGTATGGCAGCTACCCAATTCAATTCAATTCAATTCTACTCTGTTCTGTTTTGTTCTGTTCTGTTCTGTTCATCAGCTTTTTGCAATGCAGATTCATTTCACTTTAAAATGACCCACCAGCCATTTTGGGCACCTTGCTGGGTTTTTTCAGCTGGGTGTACCACTGGCCCTGGGGTGGTGGTTGTGCAGTGGGTAAATACTCACATCAGCGTAACGACCTGGCCAGAGAGCTGGCCAAAAAGCTGTGACCACCGAATATGTGCACAGGGGCCTTAGAAAGCAAGGAGTGAGGAAATATTGAGAACATAATTATTATGAAAATTATTAAATATTTACAGATTTCACAGAAATGTGTGCGCAAGGATTGCAGGCAGCTTATCTTTGTGTAATCTGTTATTACACAAAGTGTGTGTGTGTGTGTGTGTGTGTGTATGTGTGTGAGAACTGAGTACTGCTTTGGTAGTTATAATTCATCTGGACCAGATGACCAAATTCTCTTTAGTCTGACATTTTGTTAATTATAGATTTTTTTCTCTATGACCCATCTAACTGCCATTATTACAGCCTGTAGCGTAGTGGTTAAGGAACATGACTGGGACCCACAAGGTTGGCCGTTCAAACCCCAGTGCAGCCACAATAAGATCCGCACAGCCCAAGGCCCTTAACCCTGCATTGCTCCAGGGGGGTTGTCCCCTGCTTAGTCTAATTGACATTAGTCAGTTGGATAAAAGTGTCGGCTAAAAAAACTTAAAATAACATGTCAAATAAAATGTTTGCTATCGGGGCTTTTGTAAAAGTGAGTGGCAGAAACTTGCCTTTTGTGACTTCAGGCTTCAGCAACTGAAGAGTAGCTTCTGATTCTTCCAAATTAATAATTTTTAAAAACATCACAAATGCAACTGTAAACTCTACAAGACAAAACAGATGACCGATGGTGCATCATGGGTAATAACTGTCTTTTTTTATTAATGTTAGTGGCCTGTACATGATGAACTGTTGCCAAAAATGCATATCAGATAGTCGTCCATTGTATTTCTAAAAGCGTTACATTCTGGCTTGTATTATTTACAAACTAATCAGAGGCCAGCAACAGTTGGTTGCCGGGCAACATGAGAATTCCAAAACATACGATCGGCACCAGTTAGATTACCGCTGGACTCTGATGGAGAGAAAGAGGCTACATGTGCAGACTGCTTGACTGATTGGGATGACGTTTTTTGCCTCCCTCCCCAGGAAAGACGCTGGGCGGGGGCCAGTGTCCTGCTGGTTTGGGCCCATCTGCCCGGGACACAATCTGTTCGCCATCTGCATTATTCCCCCCACACTGTCCGGCACTCAAACAAACACCTGTCAAGAAGCAAACGTACGATTTCTTGATGGATTTTTGGAAATTGGCAACCTTCAGAGTCTTCATGCGAAATGAAGCCTGTGTTTAATATTCTGACCAGCTGTTAATGCCTAATATGGCCTGCGTGGGGGAAGGCAGAGGGAGCTCGAAATTCCCTCTTAACAAGTGAGAGGGAAGACTGTTAAAGAGAGCCCCCCCCCCCCCCCCCCGCCCGGATATGTAGCGTCACAGAGCCCGCTAGTTTCCATCGTTACTCGCCAGCTAAATGATCGATTGAACTCAGCTTCACTGCTTTCGAGGATCAGAATTGATTATGAAGTCAGAAAAAAGAAAAAGAAAACATTATACCCTTCTGGACCAGGAGTGCAGATCCCCGTTGCGGAGCAGAACGGATTCTTCTGGAACTGTCTCGGGAGAACGGTCACACTACGTGAATGGGCAGTCAACAGAGCAACAGCCAGTATAGCATGCGTTCCGAGACAAGAGCGTGACTCCCTCTCACCCTATGTACAACCACGTCTTCCTTCTTTCTCTCTCTTTCTATCTCTCGCTCCCTCTCTCTCTCTCTCTCTGCTGTCTACTTGGTGCAGCTGAGTTGCTTAGGTACGTATGTCATACAGTATATCATGTGTTCCAAGACAAAAGCCCGACTCCCTCCCTACCCTATGTACACCCACGTCTTCCTTCTCTCTCTCTCCCTCTTTCCCTCCCTCCCTCTCCATCCCTCTCTCTCTCTGCATCTCTCTCTCTCGCCTGTCTGCTTGGTGCCGCTGAGCTACTTGGGTCTGCAGAATAATGGGGGCCCGTTCTGGCCGGACTCCAGGTTCCACATCTGGCCGGCTGCTGCTGCCTGTTGCTCCCTTCCCAGAATCCCCTCTGTTCTTTGTCCTCCGTCTCAGAGATGCGAAGACGCGGCCCTCCTGTCAGGGGCTCAGACCCTGCAGAGGTGTCATGGCTGGCTGAGGACACTCAGATGTGGGCTGCTGATGGAGGTGTGGGCTCCAGGTTAAGCTCGTCCAGAACATATGGGGTAGGGTGTCGGCCATTGTCTCTTTAACATGTTTTTACATGCCTTAGTTACAGTACTTAGTCCTTGAACAGGGGTTTAATCCCCCCTCTATAATCTCCAATGTTGTATGCTCACGAGCCAACCCCCCTCTGAAGGCAAAAAAAAAAAAATCCATGGCCTGGATTCAATCAACATTAGGCGTTAACGTTTTTTAAAAATTCCAAAATAAATTCCAAGTTTTGGTGGAGAGAAAAGCGAACATTTGTATTTTATTCTGAGCTTGTATGGGTGTGTGTGTGTGTGTGTGTGCGGGTGTGTATGTGTGTGTGTGTGTGTGTGTGTGTGTGTGAGAGGGAGAGAGATAGAGAAAGAGAGCGAGAGAATGCATGTAAGTGTGGGATGTATGTGTGTTGGGTATGTGCGTTGGGTGTGTGCATGCCCCTGTGTGTATACATATACAGTATGTGTGTTTCCATGCAAGTGCAAAGCGTTTGTGCGTGCATGTGTGTGTGTGTGTGTTGGACAGGGCGTAGGTGGTAGGGTGTGAGTGTCTGTTGGACAGGGTGTAGAGGTAGGGTGTGTGTGTGTTGGACAGGCCATAGGGGGTAGTGTGTGTGTGTGTATCTGTGTGTGTGTGTGTGTGTGTGTGTGTGTGTGTGTGTGTGTGTGTGTGTGTTGGACAGGGTGTAGAGGTAGGGTGTGTGTGTGTGTGTGTTGGACAGGGCGTAGGGGGGAGGTTGTGCGTGTGTGTTGGACAGGGCGTAGGGGGTAGTGTGTGTGTGTGTGTGTGTGTTGGACAGGGTGTAGTGGGGAGGTTGTGTGTGTGTGTATGTGTGTGTTGGACAGGGTGTAGAGGTAGGGTGTGAGTGTCTGTTGGACAGGGCATAGGGGGTAGTGTGTGTGTGTGTGTGTTGGACAGGGCATAGGGGGTAGTGTGTGTGAGTGTGTGTGTGTGTGTGTGTGTGTGTTAGACAGGGCGTAGGGGGGAAGGTGTGTGTGTGTGTGTGTTGGACAGGGCGTAGGGGGGAAGGTGTGTGTGTGTGTGTGTGTGTGTGTGTTGGACAGGGCATAGGGGGTAGTGTTTGTGAGTGTGTGTGTGTGTGTGTGTGTTGGACAGGGCGTAGGGGGGAGGGTGTGTGTGTGGGTGAGAGGTCGTGAGGAAACAGTTAATGCGCATCCAGCATAATGAAGCGATAACACAGCGCAGAACACACAGACAATACACCAAGCTCTGAGGTTGTGTGAATTATTCTAAAATAGAGGGTGGGGGAGGGGGCAGGAATAAAAAGATGGATACTGGGAGCTGACAATTAGGGGCACTTAAGGTGTAGAGGTAGGGTGTGTGTGTGTGTGTGTTGGACAGGGCGTAGGGGGGAGGTTGTGCGTGTGTGTTGGACAGGGCGTAGGGGGTAGTGTGTGTGTGTGTGTGTGTGTTGGACAGGGTGTAGTGGGGAGGTTGTGTGTGTGTGTATGTGTGTGTTGGACAGGGTGTAGAGGTAGGGTGTGAGTGTCTGTTGGACAGGGCATAGGGGGTAGTGTGTGTGTGTGTGTGTTGGACAGGGCATAGGGGGTAGTGTGTGTGAGTGTGTGTGTGTGTGTGTGTGTTAGACAGGGCGTAGGGGGGAAGGTGTGTGTGTGTGTGTGTTGGACAGGGCGTAGGGGGGAAGGTGTGTGTGTGTGTGTGTGTGTGTGTGTTGGACAGGGCATAGGGGGTAGTGTTTGTGAGTGTGTGTGTGTGTGTGTGTGTTGGACAGGGCGTAGGGGGGAGGGTGTGTGTGTGGGTGAGAGGTCGTGAGGAAACAGTTAATGCGCATCCAGCATAATGAAGCGATAACACAGCGCAGAACACACAGACAATACACCAAGCTCTGAGGTTGTGTGAATTATTCTAAAATGGAGGGTGGGGGAGGGGGCAGGAATAAAAAGATGGATACTGGGAGCTGACAATTAGGGGCACTTAATCAGTGAGTGTTTAACCAAGCGCATCCCCCCCCCTCACCCCCCCCATGCCAGGGCCTGCTCTGCACTGCGCTTGAACCTGCAGCGAATGCCACAGGCCCAGATAATTATAAACCCACAGCCCCTCCAGAGCAAGGGGGGCGGAACCAGCCCTGAACTCCCAACCCTCTTCACACATGCAGCGTCTGTTGTGGGCTCCGGGAGGTGCAAGATGGGTCACAACCAACAGCGGGGGAGAGAGGGGTGGGGGGGGGGGGCGGGGGGGGAACGAAAGAGAGGGGGGCAGGAGGGCTGTGGAGGAAAGGGGGATGGGAGAGGGAGTCAAGTGGAGAGAAAGGGATGGTGGAGAGATGGAGTAGGGCGAGAGGGGAGAGATGTGGACATGTGAGGAGTCACTGTTGCAGCAACACCACTGTCCAAGGCGTCGGCTAATATCCAATCGGAGAGCAGGACATAACGGAGCACCGAGAGAGCGGCCCAATCAGTGGAGACTAAGCATTTAACGGCAGTTTGTGTTATTGTTTTCAGAGCCCATTGTGTTGAACAGGTGCCTTTCTGTTCAAGTACTTTTGGAAAGTCTTTATATAGTCTGAGATTTAATGAGATCGTGTGGAATGTGGTCTGCGTTTCTTTTTTTTTTTGTTAAATCACTGAAGTACCAAACCCTGGCCAAACCCTACAGTTTAATCCAAGCCCAAATAGTCACACGCTGTAGAGAAACATGGTTTTTTAAAAACACGTTCGTTTGATGTATTTTCATCTGAGGTAAAAAACCCCCCAAAAAAACCTACTCATAAAAATAATTCCATGGCAGGAAATGGGGGTTTAGGAAATGTGCACATGAATCTGATCATGAACACATTATGGCAGAGGAAAAAATCCAGCTCATGTGACCTCTAAGTGTGTTTCCCACAACATGCCACAGCAGGACTTGCATTTACACTCAGTGACCACTTTATTAGGTAGACCGGTACACCAGCTTGTTAATGCAAATATTTAATCAGCCAATCATGTGGCAGCAACTAAGTAGATAAAGGTATACAGACAGGGTCAAGAGGTTCAGCTGTTGTTCAGACCAAATTCAGAATGGGGAAGAAATGTGATCTCAGTGACTTTGACCATGGAATTATAGTTGGTACCATACAGGGTGGTTGGAAAAACAAAAAACATCCAGACTTTCTAACGTGTTGTTAATGAGAGTGGTCAGAGGAGAAGGTCCAGACTGGTCAAAGCTGACAGGAAGGTGACAATAACACAAATAACCGCACTTTACAACAGCGGTATGCAGAAGAGCATCTCTGAACACATAACGCATCATAACTCTCAGTGGATGGGCTACCGCAGTATAAGTATAAAAAATAAGTCTAATACATACCTAATATAGTGCTTGGTGAGTGTATATTTAAAACATTATATGTAATATGAATAAAAATAGAAAAGTAGTAGAACAACAAAGGATAAAGAGTAAAAAAAACCCTAAAGATGGGAAAATGATGTCAAACCTGGATATGATACCTTTCAATCTTAACCACAAGCACATTTTTAGCCATAATGGCCACACAGTAAGTCCATCATTACAAATGAAGGATTTTACAATGGGCAATTGAGCAGAAAAATGGCCAATCCACATTTTAGTGAATGGCATCAGCTTGACCGAAGGATATTCGCAAAGTCACTTTTGTTGTAACCAAGATCAGGTGCCTTTCAAAACTGTACCGACTACGCACAGAAATCTGCAATGGGGAGCTGGCCTCGGAATGGACGACAAGCCGGTGCGCTTTATTTCTGGGACAACATCTGTTTGCAGTGCTGCCCCGTCTCCAAACGCATGTTTTAGATCATCCGTCAGACAATGAGGCCGAGAGCAGAGAGCGAGAGAGAGCCACAGGTGAACCCTGTCTTGTGGCCGCGCGTGCATATTTGTGGACCCGGCACGTCTGGTTCGGTCCGATCGCGAAGCCGAGACGTGGATGAAGTTCCGACGGACCCTCTTTTGTCATTCCGCCACAGCTGTTCCTGGGGCTCGCCGAGGAAACGTCCTTCTTTTTTTTTTTTCTCAGAAAACGCCATTTCCAGAGCGAGGAGAAATCATTTTCAAAAACTATTACAGCTTGTTAGATGTCAGGGAAAAGGGTACACCAGGAGATCAAAGAGAATTTTTTAAGAGAAGAATGTACAGTCGGAGGAAAAGTGGAATTTTGCTCTGAATATTTGTAGAACTGGGTGTTTCTTTTAGAAGTCGTAAATCTGTAGGAGTTTTACTGGAATCTAAGGTTTCAAGAGCTTCAAGTACGTGCTTGAGCCAGGTTTTGTGATTTCTCCAAACCATGAGGTAGACGCAGTGCTTTTATAATGTAACATATGTCATATTTTCCTACCCACTGCTCCTGTTACATATCCAAGATTATGCAAAAACGTGCTTCAGCTCAGCAAACTGCATGGAAAACAATATAATCCCCTCTTGGTTTGAAAAGGAGTCGGCCTTTGGTTGTCAAGTCCTTAGTTTTATGTTGACCACAGCTTTAATGTGCATACACATACATGTATTCACAGGTTTTGATGGGAAAATCCAGTTCTGGAGAATGTGTTTCAAAAGTCTGGCCCATGAACACGTACATATCCCTGGTGTAAAATCCAGCTATGCCAGCTTGAAAACTGAGCTGGCCAAGCTGGTCATAAGCTGGTCTAGCTGGGGTATGAGCTGGTAAAACTGCTAGTGCTGGTAGCTTGTCTGAGCTGGATGGTTTCATACCATGAGTCAATTTGTGCGGGTGAGAATGAGAGTAAGAGAGAGAGTTTGTTTGTTATTTGCATGTATTACAAAGGGGGTATAGAGTAGAGGAGTGGGGATGTGTGTTTTAGTGCTTTAGATAATAAGTGTTATAGATAATAAGATTAAACCATGTAGACGCATTGACTGGGCACTGTGCCTTTCCCTATTTGTAACAGCCGTTGGTGTTCCAGCTCTATAACATCATCTTGGGGCTCTAGCCGTTTCCTTGCATGACATCATAACGGGCAGTAGCACAACTGCGTCTTCCCTGGCCTCGACCTCCCCAGCTGCCTGACCTCATGCTTCAAAATGGAGGCAGTCAAGAATCCTGCGCTTAATTAGAAAAGTGGAGGACATCCCAGGCAAGGAAATGAGGAAAGTCCACACAGAGCAACCAAAGCTTTGGACCCTCTGAAGTCCCCAAAGCCCCGGGGACTATTCTGACCTGATCAAAACTCCTTCTATACATCTGATCCTGATGTACAATTTGCCATGTTTAGTTCTTGACTTGATTTAATCAATAGCAGATAATGTTCACCTCTGCCCAGTCTTTGTTTGCTGGGATAGAATTCGGGTTGCACACTTAGCTGTGCATAAATCATGTCTGGCTTGGCTTGTGGGAATACTGAGAGGAGGGGTTCATGGGATATGAAGTAAGGACTTGGCATTGGAGTTAAACTGTATGAAATTTCTTCGTATTAGCCTGCGTGTGTCTTCACCACTTATGTTTGCGACCGCTCAAAACGCAACCATTGTTCACACAGCCATACTGCAAGAGTTTCTGCACTTTAGCCTCCGTGCATAGGCCTTTATCTGTGTGCGCTTGTGTGTATGTCTGCGTTTGCGAGAGTGTGTGTCCATCTGCCTCCATGCGTGGATGAACACTAGAAAAATGGGGGATAGGGAGGGGGTGAGGGTTGGGGGGGGGGGGGGGTTTCAGGGAACAGAACAAGATGTGTGTGCACGATACCAAATTCAGAAATCCTGCGCAATTATCCTTTCTCTCTGTCTCTCTTTGTTTTCTTTGAAACTTGTCTTCTGAGGTAATCACTGCCAGATGCGGAATATTAGACGTAATCACTTCCATCGTCCTGAACTCCCGCTGTCTCCAAGGGGTGGCAACGGGCCTTCCTGACGATAGCGCCGACCTCACCCGCTCGACACATCATCAAACGGACCCAGCTCCGCGCGTGCGTTTGCGGGAAACGATCGCATTTCGGAGACCGCGAGAGATAGGCCGCACAAATCGAGGGCCGGCTCACCGACTTCATTCTTTCCGCGTAGATATCTGGAATCCAAGGTATCAGTAATATATAACTGAGCTCCAGAGAAAATTGTAAGAAGCTCAGTTGCATATTAGGGGGGGGGGGGGGGGGGGGGGGGATTTAAGACCTGGATAGATTGAGCTCCTTCTCCCCTTGAGACCATGTTCGCTAGTCGAAGGGCTGACTCACATTGAAATGTTGACGTCATCTGCGATGGCACAGCTGCAGCGGTTAGGTATTTTCCGAGTCAGAAACGAAGTTGTAACCAAAGATATACCGTCTAGTTGCCTTCCTTCTTGCATCGACATGGTCGACAGATAGCCACAATGGAACTAGCCAACAGAATCTACAACCACGTAGCCCCTATGACTTTGTCAAAACAGGCTCCATTGTTAATGCTGTGATGTAATGACGTTGTGTTTATTCCACTCTCCAGACATTGTTCACTCCCTCACCATAAGAGGCATGTTTATTATTACACAGAGATTACATCGTTGCAGAGTTATTACAAGTGATTGTGATGATCCAGCTGACTCACACGGACATTACTGTATCATGATAACAGGCTCTAACATTTTGTTTTGTAAATCCATCGCTAACTGGAGTTGTCAGATTCAGAACTGGTCAAAACTGGACTCCCACAGATGGAAGCTTAATAGCAAACAAGGTGGGTAGCTGTCGGGATGGCAGAACCTTTTGCGGATCAGGGGTGGGGTGGGATCCATCTGAACTGGGGGAGGTTGGCGGTTAAGATGTAGAAAAAAAACTTAATTAAAAGTAAACTAATTTTTCTATTCTATTCTGCCCTGACATTATGTTGTCTGGTAGGGCTCACAAACCGGACCTCTGCTAATAATTCTAAAAACTGATATTCTGGTTGAAAACTGGGCATCTAGAAACCCTATGCCGAACATTATCATTCATTCATTCATTCATTCATTCATTATCCTAACCCACTTATCCTGAACAGGGTCGCAGGGGGGCTGGAGCCTATCCCAGCACACATTGGGCGAAAGGCAGGAATACACCCTGGACAGGTCGCCAGTCCATCACAGGGCACACACACCATTCACGCACACACTCATACCTATGGGCAATTTAGACTCTCCAATCAGCCTAACCTGCATGTCTTTGGACTGTGGGAGGAAGCCGGAGTACCCGGAGGAAACCCACGCAGACACGGGGAGAACATGCAAACTCCACACAGAGAGGCCCCGGCCGACAGGGATTCGAACCCAGGACCTCCTTGCTGTGAAGTGGCAGTGCTACCCACAGCACCATCCGTGCCGCCCGAACATTATCAGCCAAGAATAAATCACCGGACTCAAAGCGGAGGGCGTACGAAGCCAAACTGACGTGTAATTGCCGTTTCTTGGGGCACGCAGGTGCTTAAATTAGGACCTGGCGCGGGCTGTCTGGTGAAAATTCCACAGGAGCTGTACGGGACAACGATGAGGGGATTTGTGTTCCAGGGCGCGTAACCGAGAGGTAGGAAGCTGAGGAGAAGGATTTGTAGAGATTACCCAGGAGAGGTGGAGGGGAAGGGGGGTGAGAGGGATGGAGGGAAGGGAGGGAAGGATGGAACAAGGGAATGAAAGATGCCTGTCTTACCCCCCCCCCCGATCCCTCCTCCCCAATCCCCCCTCCCAAAACGCTCCTCTGGTAGACTGAAGACAGGACAGACTGTGCTGGCTGACCCCTGTTTCACCCCCTCCGCGGCACTGTCCAAACCCCGGTGAGTTACAGCCCTGTGTGGGGCTCCGTGTGCAGGCTAGCCTCCCTTTAGTGTCCCCAGGACCCGCGCTGCACGAGGCTCAGGGGTCTAATGGCTGCCCTGTGAAGGCCAGGGAGACTCCAGACGTTCCTCACGCGCGCCACTCAGCCGTCCCCACCAGAAAAGCCTTGGGAAATTGCAAAGCGAGCAAGGAAAAAAAAGCCCCCCCTCTTGATCCGTTGGGGGAGTCTTCGCTCCTTTCGGTAGGATTTGTGCAAAGAGCGGCCTTGACATTCATCTTGCGTGAGGCGCGTGGACTTCCCGGCTTTCTCACGGCCCCTGTTGCACTGAGGAAGATCAATGGCGGCCATTTTGATTTAATGGCCATGGCCTCTTAGTGTTTCTTCACTCAGAAAACGGGAAAGCAGCACCTGTTCCCTGACAACAGAGGAAGACACAAAATGGCCGTGTCGGTCACATTATTACAGTGTCTTAGTTCACGAGATTTGAGTCATGGACTGTGGGTGTTTCCCGTGAATTCCTGGGCATTTTTGCTGATACGCTTCCCAGTGAACATTTTTGTGGTGAAAAGTCAGCGAAAAGCTGTCTAGGTGCTCAGGTGAAAACCTGGTTACTTTTGGATGACATTTTATAGGCTATAAGGACGTAGGCAGGCTCTATCCAGGTAAAACCTGAGCTATAGTGGGGTTAACCGAGTCTGTCCTCTAAATTTCCACCCCTCTAGACTCTAGCACAATGAGCATAAGCTAGAATCTAGACTTCTTAAAAAAAAAATTTTTATCTTAGTTTTTTTCTCAAGTAGGAAATATGAGCTTGTTGTTATGTTATTGTTTGCTTGACACAAGAACCTTTCTTACCCTATTGGCGAATCTTGAAACTGTCTCACCTCATTGGCAATTAAAAAAAAAAAATCTTACTTCACAAAAATGTAATAGAAATTGGATTTTAAGTTTAAATACAGGCAGTTTAGACCTGGGTCAAAAATAAAGAATAAAAAAACCTTTGTAAAGAAGGACTGCAGGTCAGCACCCCCCCTCCCCCCCTTCTGTCCCCACTCTTTTATTCAGGCAGCTGATTTACGGCTGGAAGGAAAAGCAAGCGTCCCTTTGATAAATGCTCAACACCACCGTCTTCATCTTGACACTGACCTCACGCCCCCCAGGGACAGGAGGGCGTTAGCATGTAGCATGCTACGTGACATTACAGCGCACTTGTGTATTTTAATCACGAATTAATCAACAAATTTCATAGCGAATCAGGCATCAGATGCCACCGCCTTCCAGCACAGGCTTGTGATTTCGATTATGAATTTTGGTAAAGCTGAAAAAAAGTTATAAAGTAGAAGTTAAAAAGAAAGTTAAAACTAAAACTCTCAGTGGAGAGGACAGTAAATTTGCTGCATCAAGTGGTTTGTCCGACATCCCACATATTTCAAATGTTTATAACTATGTGTGCACGAGCTGAAACTTTTTCCTCAAAGCAAGAAGACACAGGCTCCAATATAATGACTGTCACCAGAACGTATTCATTGCTGGGAACATCGCCCCAAGCCACGGATTTATGGTTCTGAAATGACCCATCAATAACCAGCAAGACAAGAGCTGTCCGTGGAGGAAGAGACCCTCTCTGTCTGAGCGTTTTGTTCTCCGATGTCCGTCCCCTGCCCCCACCTCACAGTTACCCCTCTACCCCTCTCCGAATCAGCCCTTCCCTCTCTCCCCGAATGAGATTCTTTGGAAAGTCATGTTATATCACCCTTTGAACGTGCATTGAACTGTAAAACCACCCCATTGGAAGCAAAATAAAAGGGCAGGGGGAGGGAGGGGCCGAGGGGGGTGGGAGAATTATAATTCTTCACAGGCCTTCGGTATTAACCCAAACACCAGAGCTGTCAGCAGCTTGCAAAGGAAGGTGCGAGGGGCAAACCTTCAGTGTTAATTGGCACTTTGTAAGTCCAGGGCCGTCCCTTTGTGAGAGCGGGGAGGGAGAGAGGGAGAGGTGGAGGGAGAGAGAGGGGGGGGGAGGGAGAGAGAGAGGGGGGGAGATAGAGAGGGGGAGGGAGAGAGAGGGAGAGAGGGGGAGAGATAGAGAGGGAAAAGAAGAGAGGGAGAAAGAGTGGGAGAGGGGGAGGGATAGAGGGGGAGAGAGAGGGGGAGGGAGGGAGAGAGAGCGATAGAGTGGGGGGAGAGAGGGGGTGAGGAAGGGAGAAAGAGAGGGGGAGGGAGGGAGAGAGAGCTAGAGAGGGGAGAGAAAGAGAGGGAGAGAGAGGAGAGAGGGGGAGGGAGGGAGGGAAAGAGAGAGAGGTGGGGAGAAAGGGGGTCAGGAAGGGAGAGAGAGAGAGGAGGAGGGAGGGAGAGAGATAGATAGGGGATAGAGAAAGGGTGTGGGAGAGAGAGAAAGGGAAAGATAGGGAGGTGGGAGAAAGAGGGTGAGGGAGAGAGAGAGATAGAGGGGGAGAGAGAAAGGGTAAGGGAGGGAGAGAGAGGGAGAGATAGAGAGGGGGAGAAAGATGGTGAGGGAGACAGAGAGAAAGGGGGTGAGGGAGAGATAGAGAGAGAAAGAACAAGGGAAGAAGGATGAAAAGAAAAAAGCTCTAGTTCTTGTGGGTTGTGTAGGCCTAGTTGAGGATATTTACGGTTGACTTCTCGTCCTTTGGTAATTGGGCCTTCCGTGTAAAGGGGCTTTCCATGTGAAAAGGTAGGGAAAGCTGAAATCACTTCCCGCAATACACCCAGACAGCATGACTAAGCTCCCTCAACCTCCCCTCAAGATTTATGTTTTTAAACCTGCGGGTCTGATCAGCTAGCCTGGGTGAACTCTGCAGGCCTACGTTTGCAAAATGGCAGACGCACACTGGACAAGACACAACATGAAGGCCTATAAGTACTAACAAAGTTTTTGGTGACACTTTGCAATAAAGTTACATGAATTTGCATTAACCAATTTAGTTGTTAACGAACTAACTAACTAACTACTGATAAGTTAATGTGTGCGGCTTTGTTTACTTCATTTACATAATAAATAAACAACTCATTTTCAAAAACAGTTAATGTATTTGTTAATGCGTAATGTTAACTAATAATAAGATAGTGGTTAACAAATACACTAATTAACAGTTACTTTCATCCTTAATGAAAGTAGTTTCATCCATCAATTAATTTATGTTAAGAACTACATTAGTCAATGGCAAGTCATGTACCAATTTTGTTAAGAGTGACAAAAGTTTGTACAGTTTTCAGATGCATTGACCACCATTCATTTGCCATCACACACACTCACAATGCGGAAAGGGAGACGTGAAGGAAAGGGGTTTTCTCATTTTTAAAATTTACAGTGTGGTTTTACATTCTTGGCCAGTGCAGGAGAGATCATTTCTAAAGCCAAATATCCTCCGAAGACCATTAAGACCATTGTTCCCCTGTAGGGGACATGAGTCTCCGGTTTTTATCTCAAGAACCATACTGTATACAGCTATGCCCAACCCTACACTACAAGGCCAATTCAATACAAAATCATATTTCCACAAAAACATGCTTTTGTCATCAAAGGTCTTGTGTCAAAGTAATCTAAAAACTTTTTTTCTGCTGCTTTACCTTAAAATATGTTAATGTGTTGTGTTTTCGATGATGGAACTGAATACTTTTCATCCTCACAACTTTGCACAAAACATTAACAACATATAATCCACAATCCCATTTTTATTTATTATTTTCAAAACATTCATATTTAGGCTAAAACACTGTTTTGCCAATATGAAACTAGGGTCCTATATTCTATTCCCCTAATTTAATCTCACTATGCACTTCAAGCATTTTATTCCATGAGCAGTGTAAACCCGTATAAGCAACAGATACTGTAGGTGATTAGAATATGAATTTTATCAGTACATTAGCAAATCTTACATATTTACAGAAACAGTGCCACAGGCAGCCTGTAGCGTAGTGGTTAAGGTAAAGGACTGGGACACGCAAGGTCAAGGGTTCGAATCCCGGTGTAGCCACAATAAGATCCGCACAGCCGTTGGGCCCTTGAGCAAGGCCCTTAACCCTGCATTGCTCCAGGGGAGGATTGTCTCCTGCTTAGTATAATCAACTGTATGTCACTCTGGATAAGAGCGTCTGCCAAAATGGCAATTATGTTATGTTAATTATGTACAGGACTCACCCCCCTTGGCAGGATCTGACATGGTGATAGTGCAGTTATTCCCTCAAATGCAAACTAGCACACCTACCCCCACCCACAAAAGATTCCTTTCGCATTACATTCAGCATCTCCCCGTAGACTTTTCCCAACCCTTTCATGTGTGTGTTTAATTAACCAGGAGATTTTCTCACCCCCAACTAAAACTCCCATTCATATCAGAGAGAGAGAGTGAGTGAATAGTGTTGGAGAAAGAGAGAAAGAGAGATAGAGAGCATACACAAGGTCTTCAAAACCCTTGGAGTGCTCTCTACAGACTTTGTCCATCGGTCTGTGGAAGCATGCGTTTGTGTGTGTATGTGTATGTGTGTGTATGTGTGTGTTACTAATTAGACTTAGGCATATAAAGGGATGGAGCCCAACCTTTTGGGGGGTGACGGGGGGGGGGGGGGTCTCTGTCTTGCTTCACGGAACCTCCGGCATCTCTCTCTCTCTCCCAGGCAGCGATGTAAACAATAACAGTGCCAGGACAGAAAGGACACAGGTGTCTGCCATTGTACCGGGGTGAATGAGGGCCGGGGCAGGGTGGGTCAGAGGGCAGTTTTGGGGAGAGGGGGAGGAGAGGGCAGCTGAATGACTCACCTCTTCAACGGCCTCTCTCACTGTTGGTTTTTTTTGTCATTCTCCGTTCTCTCTCTCTCTCCCTCGCTCCATCTCTTTTCTGCTCCCTTCTTCTGCGCGACGCCACCGTTTTTCGGGTTTCCGTTGTGAAAAAATACAAATAAAAAAAACGTTCTTGCGGTCGTCATTATTGATTCGTGCCATCGTTTCTTTTCGCCGCGTGTAACACTGTACGCTTTCAAATACTTTTTCTGCGGTTCAGGCATGTCGTTTGAACAACCCCCTGAGGTTTTAAACCCCAACATCAACTGAACCTTATCCACTGATCCAGTGCTACATAACTGACTAATGGCTCACTGCAGACAACCAGCACGGGCCTCATGGTGTATTTTTAGTGTATTTCAATATCCAGTGTGTCTCATTGTTAGAGTCTTCTGAAGTAATTATAGTTTCGATTGCAGCTTTCCTATTGGTATGTTTTTCTTATTTTGCATAGCAACCAGTGTGCTGGGCCCATTAGTTCATACGAGTGTACTATATACTATATGTACATAAAACT
>NC_083763.1:10311028-10338528 GCF_963514075.1 Conger conger | reverse complement strand
GATGGTCAGAGGAGAAATGACCGCTTAATTTTTTGGCTTTTCATCATTTTTGACGATGGCCTCATACTTGGATGGCGATGAGTTACCTTGATGTGGTTGGTGACGACAGTTGCATTGCTGGCGTTTAGCAGATGTGTCTTGCACAACTTTAGCATCTTTATTTAAGTATCCATTTATCCAGCTGATTATCTACTGAGGCAATTCATTCCATTACATTACAGTTATTTAGCTGATGCTTTTATTCAAAGTGACTTCCAGTTGACTAAGCATGGGACAATCCCACCTGGAGCAATCTGGGGTTAACGGCCTTGCTCAAGGGCCCAACAGCTGTGCGGATCTTATTGTGGCTAAACCGGGGCTTGAATCACCAACCTTCCATGTCCCAGTCATATGAAATAGCCACTACGCTACTAAGGCCCTCAATTCTGCATGTACCTTGCTCAAAGGGTACTGCAGCAATGTTCTACCTGGAAGCCCAGTTCTCTTAACCTTTATACTATCCTGCTGCCCGATGATGATGATGATGATGATGATAATGGTGGTGGTGGTGGTGGTGGTGGTGGTGGTGATGATGATGATGATGATGATGATGATGATGATGGTGGTGGTGGTGGTGGTGGTGGTGGTGATGATGATGATGATGATGATGATGATGATGATGATGATGATGATGACGACGACGACGAGGCTCATGATGAAAATTCTTCTTCTTTACGTTTTGTCGTTGTTTTGACAGAAGTCTTTAATTAATTATGAATGTCCCAAACATAAACCCCAAATCTTCCTCTAACCTCTTCCCCCGCAATGTACCCTGTGTATTCTCTCCACAGCTCCAGACTCACATGCAAAGCATGCATATCAAAGTCTCCAGCAATACCAGCAAGTGAGTGCTCTCCTCCAGCCCCCCCCCCCCTCCCCTCAGACACCCAGGCTCTGCGGGACGAGCATACGCTTCTCCCCGCACGCCTCGCCGCCCGCCCTGGTTAATTATTCATCCTCAGTTTCACCGTAGACCAGCGAGCAGCGCAATCGAATTCCACCGCCTCCATTACGGCTCCAAGCTCCCGTCCCCCCCCTCCGACTTCCCGCGGAAAACGTCCGCGTTCCTCCCCGGCTCGCGCATTTTCTTTCTTCAGAGAGCCGTGTACTGTGTGTACATCTTGGCCCGTGAATGAATTACGCCTGCATTAGCATTCAGGGCTAAGGCCTGCGCTGCATATTTCACCCTCTTAGGCTCTCATTCATTTATAAACACGCCTTAACTCGTTATCAAATTGTCATGTCGCACGTGACCTTTCGGTCATCGGGAATGTGTGCGCTCTCTCTTGTACATGTCTCGGAAAAAGGAGCGCCTTGCAATTCCGATCAAATCAAATCAAATTTCTCTCGCTTCGCTTGCAGTATGTACAGTAAGTCTCTCGGGATAACAGCGGCTGCTAAACGGCTAGATGTGAACGTAAAGACTAGATGTGAACGTAAAGGCTAGATGTGAACGTAAAGTGTATTTACGCAACCCTGTTCACAACGTATTTGTCCCAATGTGCTATAGAGCAGACCTGGGGCCTTAAACATCCACAGAAGTCACCTCGGTCCTGGAAAGCCACCGCTGATCTAATTGATTAATGGTGTAATGGGGGTGTTTGGGGGACGCAGCCGCGCCCCAACGATTAAAGGCCCACTGACGATCCTGGCTGGCATTTCTACCAAAATGTCACGGCTGAGTGTTCTGTGTGTCAACTGCCACCGAGGACCCTGGTGAATGAGTGATGAGCTGTTCCTGGGATTTCGAGACCTCTCTCTCTCTCTCTCTCTCTCTCTTCTGTTTCTCTCTTGTCTTTCTTTCTCTTCCTCTCTTTCTTGCTCTCCCTCGCTCTCTGTCTTTCTTTCTCTCCCACTTTCTCTATCTCTTTCTTTCCCTTTCCCTCTCTCTCCCTCTCTCTCTCTGTTTCTTATTTCTCCCTGTCTCCCTCTCTCTGTCTTTCAGTCTGCCTCTCTCTGTCTCCGTCTTTCTGTCCGTTTTTCTCTCTCTGTCTCCGTCTTTCTGTTTTTCTCTCTCGGTCTCTCTCTTTTGGTTGCTCTCTCTCTTGTCTTTCAGTCTGCCTTTCTCTCTCTCTCTCTCAGTCTCTCTGTCTCTCTCTCTGAGTATCTCTCTCAGTCTCTTTCCATCTCTCTCTGTAAATGAAGGCCAAACGTGGTCGTGTTTGAGATAGTGCTCTAGCACCGGCTCTCCTTCCTGCGTGAAACCAAACAAAAACATTTTAAAAATCTCCTGTCATCATCACGCTGCCTTTTCTCCGTTCACGTTGATCTGTACCCATTTTGCAGCGGGTGCAGAGAACTTTCCAGAAGTTTTCCCCAACCACTTTGGAACGCGGCGACGCAGCCAGCCGTGCGCACTGCAGGCTAGCGAGTCGATAGCGGTAGCTCCCACGCCGGGGCACGGCAAGCCCCATGCCGGGTCCCAGCTAGGGACCCCCTCTGGCAGGCTGTGTGTGGAGGACGGCCTGCCCAACCCCACCCCCCAGGGCGCCGAAACCCCCCACGGCTTACCATCAATCATCTGCTGAGAACAGCAGGGTTAGGCCAACCACCCCACCACCACTCTCCAAACTCCGCTTACTCTGTGAATCTGCCGAACAGGGCCAGTACTTTTCCGTTACATAATAATAATAATAATGAGTTCTTTTAGCTGATGTTTCTTTTTTCCAGTGGACTAAGCTAAGCAGAAGACAAAACTCTCTGAAGCGGTGCAGGGCCTCAAGGGCCCGACAGCTTTGCAGATCTTATCCTGGCTACACCGGGTCTTGAACCACCAACCTTCAGGATCCCAGTCATGTACCTTAGCCACTAGGCTACCGACTGCCCCATCCATCCGTCCATCCATCCGTTATCTAGCCTGCTTATTCCTGCTTGTCCTTAATGTTCTATGAGGGTTTTTTTCAGTTAGTATATTTAAACCTTTTTCTTTTAGTTTAGTTTTAATTGACCGGAATTCTTTTGACCTCTGTGCCAGCCAAACTCTGGAGCCCGAAAGGCAATTTCCATTATCTTTTCACCTCCTTGGTCATTTCTGCTTGCGTGGAACGGTGCGCCTTTAAAATGGTGGTGGGGGAGAGGTAGGAGCGCTGCAGGGCAGCCTGTAAGCACCTCTCAGGGGGGGGGGGAAGTGGTGCTGTTTCGGACCGCACCGAGCCGACATCACCCTTGTGAGGTGCGTCAGTACCTCACAGGCTGTCAGTTAATGTGCTGGGTTGGGGTCTCGTTCTGGCCGCCCTTCCACGTCCGTTCGATTATCCACAGTTCTTTCCCGCTCCTTCTCTCCCTCTCTCCCTCTCTTTCCCCTCCTCCTCATCACTCCCTCCCCCCTCTTCTCCCAATCACTCCCTCTCTCCCCTCCTCCTTTCCCCATCCTTTCCCACCCCCCCTCCCCCCCTCCCTCCATCCCAGGGCGGCCTGTAGCGTAGTGGTTAAGGTACATGACTGGGACATGCAAGGTCGGTGGTTCGATCCCCGGTGTAGACACAATAAGATCCGCTCAGCCGTTGGGCCCTTGAGCAAGGCCCCGTAACCCTGCATTGCTCAAGTGGAGGGATTATCTCCCGCTTAGTCTAATCAACTGTAAGTCGCTTTGGATAAAATCGTCAGCCAAATTACACGTAATGTAATGTAATGTAATGTCCCCCCTCCTCCGCCCTCCTCCCCCCTCCCTGCGTTCCATCAGTCACAGACAGTCCTTGTGTCTCTGGGCTTCCAGAGGCAGGGTAATTAGCAGCTCAGAAAGGCCTCGTTAGAATTGACTAAATAAATGATGAGGCCGGCAGCAGCGCTCCCATGACCTCCGATCTCCGGCCGTTTCCCCATCTCCTCGCGCGGCACCACGGACGTAACAGCGCTCTTAACGGCAGCAAGCAGCTGGGGTATCCGTAATCTCAAGCTGCCTGCTACCTTTTTTTATGTTAAATAGTAAAATTTCACACTCTTTTTGTTAAATTTGTGAAATCGTAAACTCTCCAGCTCTCACGCCTTACACCCCTTGTGGACCAGGGCCTGGGATTTTGTAGCCCCGTCTGTATCACTGAAGGTGGAGCCGCGTCACGTGCAGTAGCTGGTGAGGGACGGCTGTAGCTTTGGCTCTCCTTTTCTGGGTGAAGCCAACCCCATTATCCTTTCCGTCCCATTAAACTACAGCTCCCAGAGAGCATTTGCGTGGCACAGGCCCAGGCTAATGAGGATAATATGCATAGGCGTTTTTTTTTTTTGTCAATTAGTTTGAGGTCAGGCACACTGCTAAATCCAAAATATGTTTTATCAGCCAGCGAAGATCAAACATCGGAAACAAAAAGATTATTTATATATTATAACACAACTGCGCTGTAAGGACACCTGCACATCTGTCAAGTTGTTTCAGCCGCTTCCTCTTTGTTTTCTCCTTTTGCTGTCAATTGGACGTGACGTTCCTATGGAGTTACACATGAAGTGAGACGTGGTGGTGGTTTTGGGGGGGGGGGGGGGGCTGGTATTCAATGTTGACTGAGTTATGCCAGTCCTGGAGGGCTGCTGATTGAAAGGAAACCACGAATACCAGCAGACACTGCGGCCCGCCAGGACTGGAGTTTGACACTCCCGCAGTCTACTTGAACGTCTCTCTTTGTGCCGAAGGCCCGACACAGTGAAACAGAAGAATGCCTTTCCCCCAAACTTCATCCATTCCCTGGACTCCACCCACATGATGCTGACCTCCCTCTACTGCCTCAGGTAAGGGCGAGAGATCCTGTCCCCTTCTGTCTCACCTGTCGAGATCCTCAACACTACACATACAACCTATAGCCAGGTAGCTAGGTTGCTTGACTGGGACCCAGAAGGTTGTTGGTTCAAACCCCAGTGTAACCACAGTAAGATCCGTACAAGGCCCTTAACCCCACATTGCTCCAGTTGCGATTGGCCCCTGCTTAGTCTAATGACTGCAAGTCGCTTCGGATAAAAGCGTCAGCTAAATAACTGTAATGTAATTTTTAAAGCTATCATGAACCAACTATTTCTTTAACTATCTGCATGTGATTCATTTACAGTTTGGCTTTATATACTCCTAACACTTAACACTCTCTCTCTCTCTCTCTCTCTCTCTCGTCCAGGGAAAAGCTTACCTTCGTCTCTGTCCACGACTGTTTCTGGACCCACGCCGTCACCGTGGATACCATGAATAGGGTGCGTACAGCATAATTGTTTTGTTTTATTTAGAAACCCCTCAGACCAGGTGGGCTCATGGTAGGCACAGCGTGTACACTCGATCATGCCTGGGCCAGTCACAAAACGGCAAGTTGGTTTTTTGGAATGTTTTTTTTCTAAATTCGAAGTGAGACAAGAACTACCATACTAAATTATATTATACTAAATAAAAGACTGACTGACGAAGGTATGGTTTCCTCCCATGGCGTCCGGGACAGCCATTCTGTCCATTCTACAGTCATTATTGACTCAGGCTACAACCCCAACACACCCACCAAACAGGCGCAAACATACCTCGAAGCCTGTTGCAAAACGTTGCACACCGTTGGGAGGAAACCCATCGTTCAACCTGGAAACCATAGCAAAACGTAGCGAAACGTGTTCTGATCGAAACGTGCGCCCGGTCACTGGAACTAAAAACGACGGACGCAACGGAACAGCCAATGGCAAATAGCCAAAAACCTGCTTTGTGCTCGTGAGAACCTGAGCACGCGTTTTCAGTGGCGGTAATTGACTCAAAGATAGGCAGTAAAAAAAGAACCATACTCAGGGGGCCTCGGGACCGAGTCGGAGAACTTGTGACGTCTGCTCCTTCCTCGGTAAAAACTCGCACGAGGCAGATATTCCCCGTTCGGAGCGAGATAACGGCTCCCCTCGGCCCCGGGCGATGTGCTCGGTAATGCCTCTCTGTCCCTGGCGGGGCTCTGTGTACTCGCCTACGTCAGGGCCTGACCACTCACACACGGCTTTACAGCTGTTATAATCCGCTGCTGCCGTATGCCGGGTGATGTCAGAGCCGTCCATTATGAAATATGAATTTCGCAAGCTCTGCCCCCCCCCCCCTCCCCCCGCTCCTGGCTGTCAGCAAGACTAATTTGAGGAGATCGGCTGTAGTGGAACGCAAAAATTACCATAAAACAATTTGGGTGGATTACCTTGCGCTTAAGTGGCGAGCGCGGTTAGTAACCCCCCGGCTCTGTGCAGCGGCCGGGCTAAATTGGTTCTATTTGTAGCGGAGTTGTTTCTCGTTAAATTGTGAATCGATACTTCCGTCTCACGCGCAGACAAATGGGCAAACGGGGGGGGCGGGGGGGGGGGGAGGGGGAAAGAAAACCGGAAAAACAGAAGGGACGGGGTGAGGACCTGTAGTCGCTCTTTGAGCAACTGGGTCAGCTCTCTCGCCGCTGTGTGATGAGGGCCGTCACGCCGCGCTGACCTTCCTGAAAGCTAACAACTGGGTTTCGCTCCGGGGACGCGGCAAATTGTTCCGACTAGCGGCAGAAGTTAATGACCCAACTAGTCCCATCTCCCGCGTGTCTCTCTGCAGGTTGTGTTTGTAATCTCACCCCCTCCCATCCCCCAAAACCTCCAAATACACCCCCCCCATACCCCCCATACCTCCTTCTCCCTTTCGTCCACAACTTCCACTACACAGCCCGGAGACTAGGCACAGTTTCTATAGACCGGTGGTCTCCAACCCCGCTCCTGGAGAGCTACTGGGCTTGGGTACTGTTTATACTGTTTTCACCTTAAAATCAGGACCAGGGTTGGAGACCACTGCTATAGACTCTCCAGATACTCTAGTGGTGTTCACTTACCATGTGAAGTTGTCTTAAAAAAAAAACCTCTGCTATTTGACTTAAAGTGACTGTAAAGGTACATTTGTGAATGGCTTCAGGGAAAGGAGGGAAGTGGGGTGGTGAGGCAGTGATATGTGTGTCATAGCTAATGTCATTACTTTGAATGGATATTTGGTGGATTTGTTGTGGATACACCCCTCTGTGATAATTTATGGTTGTTTCAATTATTACCCCTTCACAGTCGCTTGCTTTCAATTACTTTCAACTCGACTCAGAAACAAGGCACAGATTATTTAGTCTCCAGACTGTTTGCCTGCCTATCTAAAATGCACACATGGAATTAGTCGCATTAGTCACCCGATAGCTGTGAAATAGTCGGGCATAAAAACCTGTGCCAAATGACTTGGCGCAAACTGCAAATATTCAACTCATATTCTTGAGTCTGCAGTCTTGTGTCGGAGGTCAGTGTTGACGCCGGGCGCTAACGAGCGGGGCGCTGTTCTCCGTTGTCCTTCTCAGATCTGCCGGGAGCAGTTTGTGGCCCTGCACAGCCAGCCCATCTTACAGGACCTGTCCACCTTCATGGTGAGGAAGTACAGCGATAGAAAGCAGTGAGTCCCACCCTCCTCTTCCTCCTCCTCCTCCTCCTCCTCCTCCTCCTCCTGCCGCCTACAACACGGACCGTTGCCATGGAGTCGGTCAGCTTTCGCTTGTGCTATGTGCGGCTGACATACAGTGCAGTACAGCGCGGAACCTGACTCTTTACACACCGACACCCTGTGGAATAGCGCATGCTGCAGTAACCGTAGGCTTGCTCATTGCATGCCGGATAAGAGAAGAAAAGGCTTTTGCAAAGGCCTCTGGGACATGGTCTTCCTGCCTGACTGTCAGATTTGTTTAGTTTTTTTATTCCGTTTTAAGCTATACTGTGTGCTTAGAACTGTCAAAACAGGGAAAGGGGTTATACAGTATGTCAGGGGTGGCCAATCTCATCCAGAAGGGGCCGGTGTAGGTGCAGCTTTTTGTTCTAGCCCAGCGCTGACACCTGATTCTGCCTACCAATGTCTTGATTGAAGACCACCATTACATTACATTACATTAACGGCATTTGGCATTTACTCTACGTACAGTTGATTAGTCTAAGCAGGAGACAATCCTCCCCTGGAGCATTGCAGGGTTAAGGGCCTAACGGCTTTGCGGATCTTATTGTGACTACACCGGGGATCGAACCACCAACCTAGTGGGTCCCAGTCGTGTACCTTAACCACTACACTACAGGCCGCCCCCTGTGATTTGTTAAGTTGTTAAATCTGCGGTTGGAGTGCAGAGCTCAAACACAAAACCTGCACCCACACTGGCCTTTTTCGGATAAGATTAGACTGTTCTATGTGCAGCTGACACACAGCCTGACTGTTTCACACACACACAACCTGTGGAATATGACATGGGGCACCAACCGTACTTTTAGTTTTAACTAAGCATCGTATCTTAACACTGTCACACTTACTATACTTAACACTGTCAAAACAGGAAAACGTTATTTAGTATATGTGTGTGTATTTACATTGCCTATTATAAATAATATAATATGTGCCTATATTTCTACACTCAGTGATCACTTTATTAGGTAAGCCTGTACACCAGCTTGTTAATGAAAATATTTAATCAGCCAATCATGTGCCAGCAACTGAATGCGTAAAAGCATACAGACGTGGTCAAGAGGTTCAGCTGTTTTTTCAGACCAAAGGTCAGAATGTGGAAGAATTGTTATCCAAATGACTTTGACTGTGGAATGATCTCAGAATCTGCTGATCTCCTGGGATTTTCATGCACTACAGTCTCTAGAGTTTGCAGAGAATGGTGCAAAAAACAAAAACCATCCAGTGAGCAGCAGTTCTGCGGGCAGAAATGCATTGTTAATGAGAGAGGTCAGAGGAGAAGGGCCAGACTGGTCGAAGCTGACAGGAAGTTGACAATAATACAAATAACCACAAATTACAACAGTGGTATGCAGGAGAGCATCTCTGTACACAGAACGCTTCAAAGCTCTAGGTGGATAGGCTATAGCCGCAGAAGACTTGAGTCCTAAAAAAAGAAGTCTTAAAAAAATTGGTCTAATAAATACCTAATAAAATGCTCACTGAGTGTATACTATATAAACATAAGCTATTAAGCATGCAAAGGCCTTAGGCAGTGCATACTATCATAAAGGAACGGTTTAACTGCATAGTATTAATTGTTTTAACAGTTGAATTTGAGCTCATTATGTGCACCATGCAGAAGTCAGGAAAGTAGCGGTCTGACGAGCCACACTGCGGATGACCTTCAGGCTGCTGCCTCGTTAGGATGTTTTGGAAAGACAGGCGGCTATATGTGCATTATTAAGAAAAGCGGCGGTTTCTGTTCTTCCGAGTGACCTGCGCACTGGCTAAAGTGCAGGGCTGCTGCTCCTGGAGTGGGCTGTTTTGGCAGTAATTGGACCCCCAAGGCAAACGTTCCTCCCCAGAATCCCAGCCTGGTCATTATCAGTCCGCTCAGCCGACGTGGCTGTGTGCTGGGAGCTTAGGGACACCGAACTTCAGCGCCGCCCCCCCTCTGCCCGACTGGCCGGGCCCCAGAGCTCCTGGGGCCGCAGAGAGAACGCAGGAGGAAGGAACGGGAAATGACATTTTTTGTTTTTTTTGTTTTCTTCCAGAGGCGCCAAGAAAGCGAAGGCTATCGAGCTGTTCTCCAGGGTCCCCAAGACGGGTAGGTCCCCCCCCCCGCCCTCGTACACCGTGTTGTCACGTGCGTTGTCACGTGCGTCGCGGCTACAAGGCTGATCGACGTTGAGCCGTGACGTGGCCACTTTTCAATCTGCAATAGATCCGTGTTCCGCGGTTATTGAATCACCGGCATGAAAAGAACTAAAAACGTACATTTCTGCTCCACTAATCGACGTCATATCGACCTACATGACCCGCGTTGATTCGAGGTCCGAATGACGTCAAAATGTTCGGTGGGGTTGTTTCTCCCTCATTCATCAAAAGCCCCTTTGTCACATCGCCCTTTGATTAGCACGTTAGCACGGTTTCCGCGTGGCTCTTTATTTATAGCCAACAGCGCTACAGAAGGTATACACCTCTTGCGGTTTTTTCCATTCGCCCCCAACCAGCGTCGTCATTAATCACTCAGCAGGTTCTTAGCACCACCGATTAGATCATTTGTTTAGGCTGATGATCGTTAATCACGTTACGGCGTTATCTGTTGGGTGTGATTCCGGCGGAATCTGCAGCAAGCTTCCACCGTTGCCTCTGTGAATGGCCATCATTCAGGCCCCTAGCGTGAAATGGACCGGGCGCGGGTTTTGCTGATAACGTTCTCAGTCCAGCAAGTGGACTGTTCTTTATCGATTAATTGGTCCCAAATCAGGCCGAATTGACCCTTCGAAGAGTAGGTTTGTTGGAAACCTACTAAGTCGGTTTTCTAGAACTCCCATTGCTTTCCATTACCAGTTGTGATTGTTACATCAGAGTTATTCGAGAATTTGACGGCACGGTGGCACGGTGCATAGCACTGTCTCTTCACAGCAAGAAGGTCCTTGGTTCAAATGCCAGCCCAGGCCTTTCTGTGTGGAGTTTGCATGTTCTCCCTGTGTCTCCTGGGTACTCCAGTTTCCTCCCACAGTCCAAAAGACATGCAGGTTAGGCTATTTTGGGGGGGGGGGCTTTAACAGGGCGTTGCTGCAAAAGAGCATGCACGCTCGGTCAACTTACCTTGTATAAATAAAGGTTAATAAATAAGAATGTTCAGCTAAGGATATTCCAATCACATATTTGTGCTCTTACGCTTTAAAGGGTTAACTCACGGTTTGCCTGCGCTGTTTTGGAGCCCTGCACTTGCACACGTGTGTTACACAGAGCAGTGGAACCACAGCCCTACTTTTGTGAATTGTTTAACAGGATTGAAGTAATAAACCCATCGAGATAAATACAGATCACGTTGCAGTCGATCAGATAACATTCATGCAGTCTGCAGGTCGCTTTCCCTGTGCGGCGGTGTGGTTCATTTGGCAGTAATCGCATTTCTGCTGGTTTTTTAAACAAGCGCCCCGAAAGGGGGGCATTGGTATTCCGTGGGAATGGCGGTGCTGATGAAATGGGATTTCAGAGGGGACGGGGCGAGCTGTCCGCCAACTCAGCCATGGCGCCCTGCTGCGTGACCTCCTCCTCCCACCTCTCCACCAGGTGCCAGAAGTCACCTTCAGAACGTCTGCTGAGAAGCCTTCACCTGCCTGCCTGCCTGCCTGTCTGTCTGCTTGTCTGTCTGTCTGTCTGTCTGTCTGTCTGTCTGTCTGCTCGTCTGCCTGCCTGCCTGCCTGCCTACCTGCCTGTCTGTCTGTCTGCTTGTCTGTCTGTCTGTCTGCCTGCCTGTCTGCCTGCCTGCCTGTCTGTCTGTCTGTCTGCCTGCCTACCTGCCTGTCTGCTTGTCTGCCTGTCTGTCTGTCTGCTTGTCTGTCTGTCTGCCTGCCTGTCTGTGTATGTGTGTGTGCGCGTGCGAGTCTGTGTGTGCTTGTGTGTGTGTGCCTGTGTGTGTGTACTTGTGTGTGTGCTTGTGTGCCTGTGTGTGTGTCTGTGTGCGCCTGAGTGTGTGTGCCTGTGTGTGCGCCTGTGTGTATGTGTGTGTGTGTGTGTGCGCATATTGCATGCATTGGTATATTCCAGTGAAAGGGACTCGCTGAATGAAGACGTTTGCGGGATGGGGAAACTGACTCAGTCTGGGGTTTAGGGAGCTCCTCTGGGTCTCCACCGTCTCCGCAGCGATCAAAGCTGTGCGCACGCAGCCTGTCAAGTGCTTAACGCTGCGCCGATGGGCGGGGCCTTTGTCAGAACTGTGCGAAGTCACGGCTCCAAGGTTCGACAAACTCCTACGCCGGATAAACAAAAGATTATAATTCAGCGTCCATTTTACAGGTTTATTTGGCACTCAGCGGGGGGGGACACACACACGCGGTCTTCGCGGAGCTGCTTGCTGTCCTGCGTGGTGGTGGGCGGCTTTAGGGCTGATTTAAAGAGCTGTTGACAGAGAGAGATGCTAACTACTGGTTTCAATGCCACGCAGTTTTCCAATTACTGGGTATGGCTGTTCTCGCAGGGTTACCTCAGCAGGGCGGGCGCGGATTCTGCTTTCGCGGTGCCGTAGGTGTGGGATGTAATGCGCTTTAGCGCGGTTGTTTTGTGGCGGTATAGCGTGAAACATGATTCCCTCTGACACGGCTGCGGTGGGTGTCTGTGCACCTGGAGCAGGCAGGTAGGCGTATCTCTGACCCCCTCTGTGCCAATTCGCTGACCCCCTCTGTGCCATTTCGGCATTTCTGGCTTCCAGGCCTGTTGCCATCGCTTTTTCTCCCCTTGTCTGCCAAGAGTTGTTTTCATTTTGGCGTAACGAGACTAGCCACGCGATTTTGAGAGGATAGAGTTGCTCTACTGTGCGATACTGTGCGAGTGGTGTCATTCATTTGATAATAATTTGACGAGGCGTCCGACCACAACATTTTATATTTCTATGCTGCTTGATTTTGTTCAGGAAAAATCATCAAATGACAACATTTCCCAGAATGCCATCTGATTAGCATACATTTGTAATCTGCATGTACAAAGGAAAGAAGAAGGCGAGAGGAAGCACAGGGCTGATGGGAATTTCCTGTCCTCCGATCTCTAGGGTTAACAGCAGTACATAGCACCGCAGGGCTCCATTTCGTGCTACTGTACCAGGGCACGGTTTCAGAGAAAGCACCAAGTGCTGCTATCTCAGGGTTTCACTTTAAGAGGGTAGAGATCGATGGTCTCCAACCCAGGTCCTGAAGAGCTACGGGGTCTGCTGGTTTTCGTTGTTGATTACACGGTTATCTCACCTCACCTGATTGCCTGAGTCTCAACAGGGTGCTGATTTGAAGGTGAAAACAAAAGACCCAGTAGCTCTCAAGTGACCAGGGTTGGAGACCACTGGTATAGATCAATAGCATATCAAGGTAGTTTGGGGAGTGATACGGTCAAAAATGTGGGACAACTCTCATAGAAGAAATGATGCACCCCTGCATTTTAAGTCATTTTCAACCCAAAGGAGTATGCAAGAGACATGTCTGAAGAACAAGCCTAGAATTCATTGAAATTTGTCAGTACATAGGAACAGCCTTGTCTTTCTAGACTGTCTAGGTGTTGCAGTAATATGGATGCATTTCAGACTGGTTACAATGTCATCTGGTTTGTTTTGATCACCATGCTGCCTAACTGAGATCTTCTAATAGCTTTCTGCTTGTCTTCAGGTGATTTCGATCTTCAGCAAGTGAAGGACTCCACTTATTTCTTCAGCTGAGAGGGAGCAGACACTGCAGACGGCCTTGTCTCCGTCAGCCAATCGCCATATCGATCCCGTTCTCTGCCACGCACCCGGAGTGGGTGGGGCTGTGACTGTGAGCCGGGCATGGCTCAATGATCACCCCTCTCTCAGGAGACTCTGCACTTGAAAAAAAGGAACTGACCTCCGGCAGCCATCTTGGTTACTGTAGATGTTTTGATTGTTTGTCTGCACACGTGTGACTGTGTGTGGGCGCGCACACGGGTATGTGTGTATGTATATGCAATGTGAGTGTGTGAGTGTGTGAGTGTGTGTGAGTGTGTGAGTGTGTGAGTGTGTGAGTGTGTGAGTGTGTGAGTGTGTGTGAGTGTGTGTGCGTGCGTGTGCGTGCGTGTGCGTGCGTGTGCGTGCATGTGCGTGTGTCTGTCCATCTCTCAGGCTGGAAGGATAACCTCTCCCAGACCGTGAGGTGGAGATACTGAGCTGGGAGCAGGAGTTCAGCTCAGCCGGTGGGGGGCGGCGGAGGGGGGTGCCCTCACCCCTCAATCCCTCTCTGAAACGCCACGGCGATTAGCCGCCTGGTCCCGGCTTCCATCGATTCGGGGGAACCTGGGAAGAGGTCGCCATTTTGACATTTAAGCTGGGACTTGATTCATGGTGCTTCTGAAGTTTCCGGAGGAGACAGCTGGTCTACACATACTGTACAGCGTGGGCCGACAGTCAGCGGCCGGCCTCTGAAAGTGATACTCTTCTGCGAGACTGACTCACGGTTTTTCCTCCTTCCTCCTCGCTCCCGCAAGAGACAATGAGCACCTAGCCAAGAAATAAATATTTTTTAATCTACTTTCAAATCAGTAAGATTTCCATTATTTGAAATGGTAAGTTAATACATTCATATTTCAAGTCCATGCATGCATTGTATACCCATGAGATTAAGCCAGTTGCTATTGCGTTAGTTTAGCGACTGAAAGTTGCACATTTCAGGTGTCATTATATATGACAAAAATATATTGCTAAAATAAAAGAACGGTCATGGGTTTCAAATGCTCTGCATGTGTCTATTGACATTATACTACGGCCCGTGTCTTGAGTTGAGGAACTGATCAAGGCCTCATTTTTATCGGTCATCTGATTGTAATGGAATGGGACGTCCAGTACTGTCAACAGCAACGCGCGTGATGTGTGAAATACAGTGCTCGACCATTTAATCACGCCAATGAAAAACGGCATGATGAATGAGTCTCTGCTGACATGTCTGGTTCAGTTGAGGATGCACACTTACGATGGATAGGCTCAGTCGTGGTAGCAAGCAGCAGTAGTAGATTCAGAAATGGTAGCCTTTCAATGTTGTTTTCAAAGTGGAGGAAACTGGTATTGTCATATATTGTACATATAATTGCTATGTCTGTGTGTTCATTTTTGAAAGAGAAACTCAAGTGAAAAATAACACTTGGTGATCGTTTAGTGCTTGGGTGCTTTCTAGATCACTTGAGTGATGGTTAGACAGAACTGGCCTGTTGGCACTCCTGCTACACAACCCAATGGACATTAACATCTCGATACATCACTAATGGAACAATGTGTTGGCGCCTTCAATGAGTCAAATGACGGGTTGGAAATGGAGGCATGTATGGCTGTGAGGAAGGTAAACAACTACGGTAGGTAAACTATGTCTCACTCAGTGTGGTTACAGTCACCTATACATCTGCTGGGTCCACTGTGGCATCTGATCAGTTGCGTAGAAAACTAGTGTCGTAGCTTGAAAACTGAGCTGGTTATAAGCTGGTCTAGAAGGGTCAACCAGCTACCAGCTGTGCCAGAACATAGCTTGAACTGGTCAAATCACATCAAGCTGGGAGCTGGTCTAAACTGGTGAGCCAGCTAAATTATGTCGAGCTTGGAGCTGGTCTGAACTGGTCAACCAGCTAAACCATGTCGAGCTGCTCAACCAGCTGTTTCAAAACCTAGCTTGACCTTTTTTTCACCAGGGTAAAGTGTGGGGCCCTGTAGTTCCTAAATTGAAGCAGAAAAATGCATTGCTCCCTTTGTGAGGGGGTCAGACATCATAACCTGATATGAGAACACAGGGCCGAAAGAAGTCTGTCAACTACGGCACGTTATCGGCACCAGACAAGGTCAGAATCAGCCTGTTATCGCAGATTACTGGCCGATCTAGGCCAAGCTAGCACCGCTTTGGCTACAACAATTATAAGCGCCTGTGGTGAACAAAAAAAATCCACAATTATTTAATATTAAAATGTTCTTGTCAAAATGTGATATCTTTCTGATTTTACCATTTTTAGATCGTTTTAACATGAGCTTTTCCAATTACTCCATTATTTATGGAGCTTTAGTACAATAATTATGTTATAGGCTGAAGTAACCTAAGATTTATATATTTTTGTTTTTTGTCTTTAACTTAATATTCGCAATGCATTGCTCTTTGGGTCTACGTAATATGCATAAGTTCAGCTAAACGGTAATTTCTTGTACTTGTACAACATAACCAGCTAACATCACCTCTAATTGTTTCCAAAAAATGTACGGCAGTGAGTGCATGATTATGCTGTCTACATGAAGTATGGCTTAGTAGTTTGTTTGTGAAGTACCCTGAAAATTGAGAGTGTGTTAATTGCGACTTAATTTATTGGTGCGTCAGTCTCAGAGGAAATTATGAGACCACAGTGAAGGTTTGAGTAAACTATAATTACACCACGTAATTTCCTTCGCCGCGTTGTCGGTGATTGTTCCCGATGCGTGTGTACAGAAGACTACCTGGCTAAGTGCGCACTGCTGGAGTTTGAGTTATGGTCACAATGGCATATTTCACCGGGGGGCTCTGTGCGCAGAGTAAACAAATTATTCTGGGTTGCAAATAAACCCGTTATTTATGCCAGCACGGCTGTCGGAGGCAGCGGGGACTCAATTAAGTTTTGTTTGTGCGGGTGCAGTATTAAGATGCGTTGTCTTCAAACAAAATTAAGTAAAGCGATTGCATTTTAATAATGCTATATTTTAATGCATAGATATTGTTACAGCAGTTTCTGATTTTCTAGCACTATGTATAACCTACCTTGTATAATTTGTTTTAAATACTTTTATTTTTGTTATTCCGGCAATTATTTTGCACGTTAGTATCAATACCTTCAACCAGTTGAATGTGTTTGTGAAGTATGATATGGGTTGCTTTAAACGTGAAGGAGATTTATCCTTCGTAGCTGACTTTCTGCACTAACCAGCCCTGGAGCCTACTTGCACGGAATGCTCTATTGTTTTGACCTGTGTATTTTTGCAGATAATTTATATCTCAGTCACAGGAGAGAGAATTCCTCAAAAGAATTCCTGCCTCTCCTGCAAGATTGGGTATGGATGAGGCGAACAGAAATGTATGTCAAATTGAGCTGGATGCCGTAATGTTTTTGTTTTTCTCTGGTGTTGCCGAAAGTGGTTTAAGAGGCCTGGTGTGTCAGCATTGATTGTGAGAGTAATGCATTTCAACATCATCCTATTTTGTGAACAGGGACATGGGTTTTTTTTTCCCCCTCCTCATTTGTTGTTTATGCGCTCCATTTTCCAAGAAATAAGAATTTGAGTCTGCTATTTGTGTTGGCTGGTGAGAAGAGGACACAATTGTGGCGCCGGGCACTTCTGCACCTGAGCCTGTGGCCATGGCGAAATGGTTTGTGCTGGTCGAGTGTGGCTTTGGGCTTTTCCCAGCGCCGCCCTCCCCCTCCATTACTGACCTCTGAGCAGCAGTAATGCCACAGTAGGTACGTGTAGAGCGACAATGATCCCTGAAAAAGCACAAACATATCAGGGATGCAGATTTGATATTTTAGGCGAGCTAAAATAACGTAATTTTGATTAACCCGTTCAGTCCCATGCCCAGTATGAAGTGGCTCCACCCAATAGGGCAGGGGTCGGCAACCCTGGTCCTGGAGAGCCGCAGGGTGTGCTGGCTTTCGTCTCCACCTTAAAATAAGCAACCGATTCAGACCCAAGAAACCAGGTGAGGTGAGTTAACTGTGCAATCAACGGCTTTCATTGATCAATTAATGCCAAGTAACAACGAAAGCCAGCACACCCTGCGGCTCTCCAGGACCAGGGTTGCCGACCCCTGCAATAGGGGGTTTTGGCTTTGATTGAGAAAGTTGAGAAATTTTACTGGGGTTTTAAAAGGGGCTCAAAACAATAGTATATATAGTAATTTTGACTGGTTGAAAAGGTATTAGGTTGAGTGTGCCATGTGGATTTTACGGTAAGGTTGTTGCGCTTGAGTGCCATATGGCACTCTTGGGACTGAAAGTTATGGATAAAATCTAATTATACAGCCATTTACTGACACATTATTGCCTCTAAAAGAACACAGTAGCAGTGCCCTCCTTAGGATCAAGCCTGCAACTTCTGAGGTCCAAGCTTTTTCCTAACCTCTCTACTTCAGTGCCTATAAATACAGGTAGTAAAGCCATTAAGTAGAAGAAGAGTTATTTGCCATACGCTACTCTTACAAAATAATATTAATGTGACTTTAAAAACAAAATTGCAAGCCATTTTGCATCCATTATGTATTTGCAAATGGTGACATTTCCAAATAAGGGAATTTTATTTTTAAAGTGTCCACTGACATGTGCTTATTTTTCCATTATCTATCTGCTTTTGACCCACTTCAATATATATATATAAATATATATATTTGCAGGTCTAATTCTGTGGATTTGATCCTGTGCAAGTATCAGTTAAGATGGCCATCTCCTCAGACTGCTTCAGTCTCCATGGTCCTCCTCCATTTGTTTGTCACTGTTGAAAGCAACAGTGGCAACACGACCTTAGCAGAAGCCATTTTTCAGATGCCGTTTTCCCCTGCGTTAGCCAAGTAAGATCCAACACTAGCACGGTGGAGGAGATGGATGGCACCCCACAAATCAGCCTCGCATTACTTACAGTTCTGGTTCAGTTGAGGCTCGCCCGGAAGGAAATACACCGCAGCGCAAGCCAGCCTTGTCAGTAGGAGCGAGACGGGCTTTGTCCTAGTCCTGCTAAATTGACTTGCTGCCGGAGCTGTCTTCATATGAGGGTGTTGAAGTCTGTCTGAGGATCACACTGGTGTAGTTCCAGGAAGAGAGTTGCAAAAGAGAGAGATATCCAAGCCGACCAGAGCTGTCTAGAGCTGAGGATGACTGGGACTAGATAATGAAAGCCAGAGCCTTACAGAGTTACGCTGTCATTCTAAGGAACATGCTCATGACCCTGCTGAAAAAAACAGCTCAAGCTTGGTGTTGAAGCCGCTTAGACAAGCTACCAGCACTAGCTGGGTTGACAGCTTATACCCAGCCAGACCCGCTTATGACCAGCTTAGCCATGCTGGTTGACCAGCTCATACCCATCTAGACCAGCTTGACCAGCTCAATTTTCAAGCTGGTCAAGCTGGCATAGTTGACCATCGACTTTACCGCAGGGTATCCAATCAAAACCCAGCAAAATTGTCTGAACATGTTCTGATCCATAGGTCACAGTGAACAGAAGGACAGGAAAGCCGACTTATGTGGAAATGGAAAAATGTTATGTGCTGCTCCTTAACAGTTACTTCAAATGCACCTCCTTGTATAGCCATAGCCTTTGACCCATTACAATTGGATTCTGAAATGAAGTAACAAGGCTTTTGATGGACTTGCTTGTCTGTGCTGTCAGGCTCTGATCATCATTTGGTCCATGGTGCAGGATTAAGGGAAATATCTACGGAGCGGTCCCGCTACTGGTTCTGTACAGCAGGGTGGTACCGCCTCCCTAACATTTTAATGAATATAAAAAATAAAAAATAAAAAAATAAAAAAATCAGAATCAGAATCTTCACACTTCAAAGACATCCAAAACCACAGGCGTGAAGATGCCAATGAATACTAAATGCGCATCTCTTCCCCACCACCACTGGCATGAACACTAATCTAATTAATTCTGGTTGCTGGAGGTTGTGGCATTAAACAAATGGATTTTGCCAGACTTTAGCTCCAATTGCTGTTGCTCAAATGTGTGTGAATTCAGTTTTGTTGTTTGATATTGAGCAGCATGAGGACTGTGTTGCACAAAGTGAATGTGCCAACTGCCAACACATTTGCACTATCTGTCCATACAAAGCATCTCCAAGATAATTCATGCAGAATGTGTTTGCTTACATAAACAGCGACAGAATGGAAAAAGGCTGTTTGCGTGCACGCAAGAGTGTAGCCAGAATGTCAATATTAGAAGTATCCCCAGCTTGTTAACACAGTGGGAAGCTTCAGAAAGGAAAGAATGTGATGGTAGAAGTCCGGTCCCGCAGTTAATTTGAAGAGTAACTCCACGGCCCTGAATCACTTGCATGGCTACACAAGTCATTCAGGCAGTGTTTGCGGACAGAAGACTGCAATTACTTCACTACGGCCAAACTGCCTCAGAGTGATGGCGAGGAGGGGTAGGGGTGCCAGTAATTGGTTGAAATAAAGATTCCCATTCAGCCCACTCCAAAGAGAGCTTCGTGCTTGTGCTTAGGGGTGGGGAAACTAAAGGCCAAAGAAGAATATGGTCAGAACAGTTTAAGCTGTATTTTCAACACTTCTAGGTGGACAAAGGTGGTCAAAGCTGGTTAAGCTGGTGAACAACTGGTGGACTCGCTGACTATATAGACTGGTCAGTTGGTGAACAGCTGGTTGACCAGGTAAAAGTGTCGAGCACACAGCTTAAACAAGCTCGAACAGCTTAGGCTAGTTTGAGCTGGAATTTTCAGCAGGGTAGGTACGGTAGGAACAGATGTTGCAGGGGGTTGCATTACATTACATTATTGGCATTTGGCAGACGCTCTTATCCAGAGCGACGTACAGTTGATTAAACTAAGCAGGAGACAATCCTCCCCTGGAGCAATGCAGGGTTAAGGGCGTTGCTCAAGGGCCCAACGGCTGTGCGGATCGTATTGTGGCTACACTGGGATTCAAACCCTCGGCCTTGCCTGTCCCAGTCATTTACCTTAACCACTACGTTACAGGCCGTTGTGCTTTATCCACTGTAAGAGGGGGAATCAGCCATCTGGGAATGAGCTTCCAAGCCCAGCACAGCCTGCACAAAATGGCAGTACTGGTGCCCTTCCCTCTGCGGGGGTCCGCGGTGCTTTTTGGTGAGGTGCCCTGCTTCTGCTCTCTGGGCAGATCTCCGTGAGCCTGTCCTTGGGTTGACCGTGCGACTCGGACTCTTCACCTCTGATGCGACTCGGCCGCTGTCTGGCGAAATACTTCCCCGTTGACGATGAGGCCCCCCTGGGGGGGGGGGGTCGGGGAGAGGGGCTCAGATATTGCCCGAGTTGTCTTACCTGAACCCACAGCGTACACAAACATGACCTGTGCACTGAGCTGAATGCACAATGACCTGCGAGACCAGGACAGAAGATGCCCTGAAGCCACCAAAGAGACTGTTCTCTTTTATTTTAAAAGACAGCTGCAGTCCGCTTAAATAGAAGTTAAAGAACGCTGAACGCTGAAACTGAATTTAACACCGATGCAAATGTGTAGGCCATAAGCAGTTACCAAGCAGAGGACACTTTTTCAAAATGGGTTTCTGGACTGTTTTCTATGTAGCAAAGTTCCAAAATATTATACACCATATGACCTTTATTACATTCAGTTACATTACAGTTTAATATAAAAGCACAGTATATAATACTTGTGGTGACAAAAAAACAATTCTAGCACACAAAAATGGGTTAGGCTTTTAAATGTATTGTGCGCAGTTGCATTTCCGAGCTGGAAGAAAGTGCACAAACTGGAAACGATTCCATTGTGTTCTTCAAAGATTATTTATTAGGCTCCCTTTTTACATGTATTGCAATGAAATATAAATCACAATAGGGGTTTGCATTTTACAGCCACACGCACACACACATACAGAAAAAAAAATGGACTACAGAAACTAGGTATACTAGGCACTAGGTATATACAGTACATGTGCATGTGGGGCACATTGTAAAAAATTGCTGAACAGAGTATTTGCTGAAACAAAACGACAAACAGACCCTGATTTCACTTGAACGTGTGCCATCGGTTCCCGGTGCGCTGTCTCTCGATAACTATCCGCCGGCTCGCGAGGGCAGGATATTACCTCCCCTTCACTTCATTACAGCTCATTCTTTTATAAATGTTCCTGTAACTGTTTGTGGATAACAGAGGCGATTGAGTACTTGCGAGCAACTGAAGGATCGGTTTCATGGAAGCCTTAGCAATGAAACGGGGCAGACGGCCCATTGCAGCTCATAGCTTTCAGGTTTATGAACTTTTACTGAGTGCCTCCCCAGTATTTTCTCACCGGTCATAATTAATTTGCTCAATCCTCACGCACTGAACTGGCACAGCATGTACAGCAGCTAAAAAAGGGCAGATTCTGTTATTAGAGTGAGCATAGTAAACAACAACAAGAAAAATGACTGATCAGCCTACACAGAAAATGCATTTATATCCACAAACAAACACCCATTCAGTTGATTCACCCCTATCACCTCAGTGTTTGCAATTAATGTTAACCTTCCTTTCTGGAGAGAAAACCAAATTAATGCAAATGAGCTGCCAATGGAATCTTTCGTACTTATTCTGACAAAGAAGATTGTCACAAATTTGGTGTTATATTGCGGGGTTTTTTCCCCAGAAAAGAATGAAATGAGGGGAACTGCAATGTCAATGAACTGTAAGTGGTAAAACTTAGTGATACACTTAGGGCATGTTTAAAAAGAACAACACACTTATTGATTCCATCAGATGCACAAGAGCCCTTTTAAATGACAACATTCACAAATCCCTGCCCGGTCTTTTTTTTTTTTTTTTTCGGAATTTAAACTCATTGCACTTCCAAACCCCTTACCAGATTGCTATACTGAAAAAATGTTGGTTGTAAGTGCAAAGCCATGGGGATGCTGCTGTTGATGCAGCTAGAGATTTGTAAATGCTCTTTGGACATTGTCCCAAAAAGGGTTTCCATGGTTTACAGTCTGAAATGAGGGTAATAATCTTGGTGTGGTTGGAGATTACAAGGATGTTAAACCACTCCAGCTATATACTACCCTAAAAGGTGATGCTGCTTATTCTTTTTCAGCATACCCTTAACATCTGTTGACTATGTACGGCCTGTAGCATAGTGGTTAAGGTAAATGACTGGGGCACGCAAGGTTGTCCCGGTTGTCTAATCCCGGTGTAGCCACGATAAGATCTGCACAGCCGTTGGGCCCTTGAGCAAGGCCCTTAACCCTGCATTGCTCCAGGGGAGGATTGTCTCCTGCTTAGTCTAATCAACTGTATGTCGCTCTGGATAAGAGCGTCTGCCAAAATGCCAATAATGTAATGTAATGTATGACAAATTATTAAGTCCACGGGTCAGAAAGTAATAGTCTTGCCATGTGCTTCTTTCCACCAGTGTAATTTAACACTAACCGTACACATAAAACCAAGCCAAGTTTGTTTGTTTGTAAAAGGTAGGTACAGGTTAACATGAGAACATCCAGGCCTGGCAGACATTTACACACACAAAACTTTCATCATTAAATAGGATTTCCCTTTTACAATTGTTATTTATGTTTTGCTTTCCTTTTATTTACAGTGCATTTGATGTTAGATTTGCTCTCGCCCATCCTCGTTTACATACATTCAACATAAAAAGGCTACAGATATATTAATATTATAGCTGCAATGGTTATCATATGTGTCATTAAGATCTTTGTAAAAGCATCACCCCCACTCTCTCCCATTATAAATAAACAGATACAGTGTATAAGTAAATATTAGAGTAATATATCCATATAAAATGGCCACAAATCCCCATAGCCAAGGGCTCTGAGCTTCACAATGTCATTTAAAGCATCAAAATTCCTCACTAGCTCATTGCACGCTAGGACTCACTTTAGCACCAGACACTACTCAGAAAGCCGGGTGGGTGGACGTGTTAAGAATCGCTGTGTGCCCATGGGAAGACAGAGCATCTTTTGCTGTGCCTCGAATTAGACCATCACGCCGTGACGTCTTGTCACACGGTTTATGAAAGGTTTTCGCAGATGACACGGTGGCCATCTTGTTTGTCACTTCTGCCGACGTCACCGGGGAGCTGGTTCACCAAATGGCTCCCCTCTGCTTCATGCCCCTTCATGTAGGCTACCGATGTCTCCAGTATCAGCAGACATCATGTTCCCACTAAACCGTCAGATCACTTTGTTTACAGAAAGCCCCCAGTGCACTGTGACTAACTCTAAGAAATAAAAAAAAACATTGTTGAATGAACCCTACGTGAACCCTCTCGTTTGAACAGTCATTTAGCAGAAAGCTGTCTGTAACTCACGTACTGCTGCAGGCTGTCTCCAACTGTGGAGAAGAACAGGTTGTCTAATTAGGAGTTAATAAGGCGCCTGGAATAACTCACTTTGAGGAATCCTCTAAAGCTGGCCAAATGTCATGTCTTGCCTCCCCCAACAACAAGTGTCAGTCTCGGAGACTGGAGCGTTTTTGAAAATTCACCCGCGTCTCGTATCGGCAATTGAATTTGCATTTCATTTGCAAGGTTGGGTGGCATTAAATCTCTGTAACACCTCTAATCCACGTTCTGGCTGGTTTATTCATCAGCTTTGTGTGCTCATTGCCTGCAATTACAAGCAGGCAACACGAGAAACACAATGCGGTACATCTCCTTTGGCTCACTCTATTGGGCCAATGCCATTCTAACATAAAAGCCTCAAAATAAATAACGAAACACTGAAGTGTCGAGTAGTCTTTCCAAAATGGCGTCTGATACGGTTTATTTTCGAGAAGCCAGGACTGTGCCAACCGCACCCCACCTCTCAGAACACTTAAAAGATTAATGGTATTTCTTGCAAATCATGCTAGAGCAGAGAGCAGCCTGGAGTCATCGATATAATACTAACTGATTAGAGGTTAGCTCAGACACAGCCGTGGTAAAGTGATATAAATTACACGGAGCGCAAATACAATTCCGAATCGATCAGGCAAAACTGAAACCCGAACATTCTTTTTTTTATGTTTTACAGAAGCCGGTAATACGGAAAGATAACCCCAGAAAAAGTGCCTTAAATACATAGTTGACTCACAGAGTGCACACAAGTCATGGGTTGATAGGAACTCAATATTCCTCCAGGAACCGGCTTTCTGAGTAGTACTGGGCCTATAAAGTGCAGTCGTATTACAGTCAATGAAGAACTCATATGATATGTACAAGCTGTGTCTACAGTTTTCAAGGGGGTTCCACCTTTTTACAGAGGACTTGTATATATAATATGTATACGTGTGTATATATATATATTGCACTAGAAAAATCACAAGATGTTTACAAAAATAAGTACATAAATAAACTCTAAGCTAAAAAAAAAACCAATGTGTTAATTCAAGTTCTTGGCTAAGTTGCTATTTAGGTTTTGTGCACGGGAGGAACTGGAATATTCAAAATCTCCAATCATTCGGCAAGCCAAAAAGTGCAACGTCACCGCATCGTGGTATAAATACAGCTTTTCTCAACAACCAGTGAATTCGTTTTGCTTAGTTCAGCCAATCAGTCTATACATTTACACAATTATTTATCATCAGATACTTTGAGCTCATTCAAAAGATTATAAACATCTTTAACAAACACACCTGGCATACGGAATATTGTGTACTTGTGCTCCCCTGCACAGAACTAAAATCAACTGAATATTGCAGAATCAGACCCTACCCATATTTATAGCATTGTGTCCGTGACTCAGGAATGCATCTATACTTGCTAGCATATCTTTGATATGATTATTGTTATGTGCCTCTTTGTCTACCAGGGCTTTATGGGAAGTGAACGACTCACAGAAAAAAAGTTTCTCCCTTTCTCCTGGACACTAAGGGGTTAATTATGTCACTGGTAATGCATTCACCAAGGGGTTAATGTAGTGGTGTATGAGTGGGGTTTCAGGAAATCGAAACTAATATACGTATTATGTCAGGGATTCACTGATTTGAGTTTTTTTTTTTTTTTTTGCAGTGACAGCAGGTCAATGATTGACAGCTCATTGTAGCTCCAGAAAATACAGAGTTCATGAAACCACACCTGTCCTTCAGTACTGGAATTTGGTGAGAACAAATATTAAATATTAAAACACTTCCCTCTAACAAAACCCCAGCAATCATCAATGTTAACAATCCCAATTTTGACGCAAGCTAACTTGCGTGAAGAATGCTATATCCTTTATAACTGTAATCTTCCACTCAAGGTAAATATACTGAATAGGGTAAATGTGTCCCTCTTATTTGCCTGGTCACTCTGGTTTATGCTTCACAGTCAGTTATTGCTTCAGGTATTGGATAGGAATTTGGTCAGGAGTCGCACACCAAACCAGTGGCGTGCTTAGACAGGCAGGATTTACAGTTGTTGTGCTCAATCGAATCTGATGTCTATCAGAAGGGAGCCACAGAGTTTGATCTTATTTCATCCTCTTGCTCTGACAAAAAAAAACACTGAAAAGATGAAAACAGCAGCTTTTCGTGATCCTCCTAAAACCTGAAAACCCCTCCATGATAAGAGGTCCGGGTTCTGAAAGAGATATGGAGCCTTTGTGGGGCTCAGGAAGAGGCCACGAAGCAGGCAGTTTGAGACCCAGGGCTCAATCCAATCCCATTGTATTCCTCCTCTTTTTCCTTTTCTTTCCTCCTTTTCTTGCCCCGAGCCCCACCCATCGGGAGAGGCTAGGAAAAGAGGAAAGAAAAAGAAGTGATGACAGGGAAATTGATCGTTTGTACTTCGCAAAAGTACTTCCGCAAGAAGGCTACGCTGATGTTTCCTTGCGCAAATGAAGGATTGGGAGTTCCTAACTTCTATTTCTAACATTTTTAAAATTTTTTCCAGATTTTTCCTTTTTTCTCCCAATTTGGTAGCCAATTGTACCTCGTCTGATTCAATTGGAGGTAGTCGTATTAGATGTACCGCCCGTACCCCGTCCCTCGGCGGCCCGAATGAGAACGACACGCCTTCTTCAAGCCGTCTCGTCTCGTGCCCGTTGCCGTGATTCCGAGGCGCCCGAGGTGCTTATTGTGCGGCGATCTAATAACCCTGCCAAGTCCCTCCCTCTGGAGCAGCGAGCCAATTATTGCTCCCCCACGTGAGCCGGCCAAACTTGGCTTTCTGGCAGGACCGAGAATCAAACCCCGGTCCCCAGTGTGCAACTGCAGCAAACTGCAACCGCAAGTCTGCTGCGTCTTAGCCTGTTGCGCCACCGCGGCTCCTATTTCTAACATTTAAGGGGTTGGAGAAAAGATGGCGGACCACAATTGATTTCCAGGTCAGGAGCAAGGAAAGGAAAAAAGTGGAGAAAAATAAGCGAATGGAATATGCCCCTTGTCTCTGAAGTGGTGTTCATGGTGGAGACTCTCAGGAATGAAAGTGGCGGAGGAGCTGGTGAATGAACTAAAATAATATCACACACCTTTCTGCACAGATTCGATCGTTTGAACAGAGCGTGAGTAACGCATGGCGTGACGTTAAACCGAACGCAGCACTAATTATAGTGTCAGATTAAAATAACCCGAGTCATGGTACCATACCTGAAAGCGAAAAACATTGCAGCGGAGGATTATCTCACCGAGTTCGTTAGGATCCGTTGAAGGCCGTAGGGCTGAATCACAACGCATCTAATGCGCCTTCCATCAGAGCCGGGCACCCGTCACTTCACTGGAATGTACAATCCTTGGGATTCAACCTCAACATCAACCAATTCATTTCAGTGAATCAGAATCACTTGTATATATCAGCCATGATTAAGCATGACTACTTGATCTCATGAATGTCATCTGGGACATTACATTTTGGAGGCCACATCGGGCACATGACTGACTCATAGCCGTACCTCAAAGGATATTTATCGGTAAAGCCTCCTAGGTCCCATTCATAAAAATAAAAAAACATGCTTTTCTATCCAATCAGGCCCATCGTTTGTTAAGTCAAAGTGTTACACAGGCCAATCCCTGAACTGGAACAGCAGTCTTAAGAGTGACTTGGTGCTGATCAGGAAGATAAACTTTCATCTCTGAAATTAGTAAAGATCGTGAAGATCAAATCAGACAGGTTGGATGGATGCTGATAGCCCTGGTCTTGTGGCTGTTAAACTGTGAGCTCAAAACAGCTTTTGAAAATCGGTGCACAATTTATGTGTAAAATGGAACCTTGACCCTCGACCCCCCTGTAGAAGTTTCTTTAGCAGGCCCCACTTTGACCAATCTGAGCACACACGCCTTTGGCTTGGCTATTTATCAATCTAATGTAGACTTCGTCTGCCTGACCCTCTGCTGCTGGGGGATACGGACCTCATGAAGGTGTCATCAGAGACAA
>NC_083763.1:10286028-10306028 GCF_963514075.1 Conger conger | reverse complement strand
CCGGCTGCCATGGCAACGGCAGGCAGGTGGCGGATACGGGCACCCTTTTGCAAACACTGGATGTGAACATGTGACCGAGTGTGACATCAGCAGCACATTGACCTTGGGGTAGGGGGAGCGGGGGAGAGGGAGGGAGGGTGGGAGAGAGGGAGGAGAGGAGAGGACAGGAGAGGAGAGGAGAGGGGAGGGGAGGCTCCACTGTTCAGCAAATTACATGTTTGCAAAGAGGTGCCCGAATGTACAAAGCGGGTGCTTCCCCGAGCCCTGGCAATACAGACATCAAAGCCACAGCAGCCGAAAAACGCTTTCCCTCGGCACCCAGCATAAAAATAATCATTAAACAGGTCTTCATCTGCAAATCTGACAGTGTTATTTTCAGACCTTTTCTGAACAAATCTAACAATAACTGGGCCACTGCATTACTGTTTACGTTTGTCCATATATATACCCAGTGCACAAAATGCACTATTCTATTTAGTAGAATACTAGTAGTAGTCTTACACTGATAGTGATGTATTGCAGTACATAGCAGTATATTGCAGTACATTGCTGTAAATTGCAGTGTATTGCAGTACATTGCTGTAAATTGCAGTATATTGCAGTATATTGCAGTATATTGCAGTATATTGCAGTAAATTGCAGTTTATAGCAGTATATTGCAGTACATTGCTGTAAATTGCAGTATATTGCAGTACATCACAGTGTATTGCAGTACATTGCAGTATATTGCAGTACATTGTAGTAAATTGCAGTTTATAGCAGTATATTGCAGTATATTGCAGTATATAGCAGTATATAGCAGTACATTGCAGTAAATTGCAGTATATAGCAGTATATTGCAGTACATTGCAGTATATTGCAGTACATTGCAGTACATTGCAGTAAATTGCAGTATATAGCAGTATATTGCAGTACATTGCAGTATATTGCAGTACATTGCAGTATATTGTATTTTCGAGAGGAAAAGGAGCACCAAATGGGCAGAAGGGAGAGGGGGGCGGGGGGGGGGGGGGGGGGGCTACCTATGCGGTCGAGTCGGTCGATGGCGACGGTCTCGAAGGCTCGCCGCATCATGGGGTACTCCTCCAGCACCTCGTTGAAGTTGTCCACCGACAGCGAGTACAGGCGGCAGTAGGTGTCGGCCCGGACACTGGCCGTGCGTCTGCCCCTGGTCAACAGGCATATCTCTGAGGGGTACACACAGAGCACACACATCGATATTTCACTGACAACACAGGTAATTAAAGAGTAACATTACAGTTAACTATATGCACACACCTGTGTCAGGTCCCTGCTGAACATACCTGCTTAAAGCTGGTCGAGCTGGCTTATGCTGTGTTTTTGTGTGACACTTTTGGCAGGTAAACCTGTTTGTTCACCAGTTGACCAGCCCTTTATTGTCAGCAAATCCACCAGTTTGGCCACCTACTTACTCTAGCAGCTTTGACCCGATTTGTCCAGCTAGAAGACCAGCTTTGCCCAGCTACAGACCAGCTGGAGGGGTCAAAGCACAGCTTAAACCAGCCTGACCAGCTGGTAGAAGTCATACTAGTAGCAGTTGCAGTCCCTGCCCCTCAGGCAGTTAAGAGTATGGTTAAATGAGTGCTCACAACTGCGTGAGATTAGATTCATTCATGAATTCCATCCCCTTGTAGAGTCCACCACAGCTAATTCTACTTTAGCAGTAGTAGCAGTTCTAGTAGTAATAGTAGTAACCAGAGGTCCTGCCTTGTGTTTCTTCCACCCATTAACTAATCTTTGCTCATTTGTCCTATGTCCTGACTGAAGAATTGTGCTTATGAGCAAATCCAGGTGATAATACCAGAGAGGTTTTTTACTTTCTGAACCTGGACTTTACACCTTTGGCACACAACTGCATGAGATTAGATTAATTCATGAATTCCATCCCCTGGTGGAGTCCACGTTACTTAATTCTACCTTGGGGAGGCAGCAGTAGCAAAAGCAGTAGTCGGTAGTAACAACATTAATACTGCCAACAACCAAAGTCATACTTTTGTTGTACCTGCCTCTCAAATAAGGCTTGTACGAAAACCGCTTTGACGTTTATTTTCTGGGGTCGTTGCGAGGTTCGGCAACTGGCCTATTTTCTATTCATATTCACCGAGCAGCGCCCCCTGCGCACTAATCTTATCCGCAGTCTGTGAGCAGACACTACAGGAGAAACCAGGGCAATTAACGACAAGAACAGCCATGCAAAAGGTCACCCTTTGCCAGGCTCCTACGCGCACTATTAAAACCGCACAATGGGACGTGCTCCACGCACAAGTTATATTTCGATGATAACCTCTTCATTCACCCCACCGAAAAAAAAAGAAGAAAAAAAGGTCCCCAGCAATGGTATTCAAGCTTAACTTCGAGTCGCGGAATAGCTCTTTTCACAAGCGATAATTTAAATACGACCTTGACAAGACGGCAGACGGCAGGCAGATCGTTCTATTATCAGACTTAGGACTGAGTGTTCTCCCGTCCTCCGACACAGTGGGAGACGGCAGTCAAGAGACAGAGCTGGCATATCAGAGCTCCTCGACACGTCCTCAAAAATAAAAGCCTTCATATTCGCGAACCAAAACAGCCATTATTCAAGAGCCGTTATTAATTTAAATTATCAATTAGAATGTCAGCAGGTACTTATCGCCGCCAACATGACGGAAGCATTCATACGGCACTCGGAGGTGCTGTATTGTGTTAAGTATTCTGCACTGTCAGGTAAAACATTCTGTACACTTTTTGGGATGGTCCGAACTGGCTGCTGCCGTAAATTCAATTCCAATTCAATTCAGTTTTATTTGTGTAGTGCTTTTTACAGAAGACTGTGACAAAGATGCTTTGCAGAGAGCAAACACCAGATCTGAACCACAACAGCAGGCCGATGAGGTAAAAACAGCTCCCAAGTGGGGATAAAACGCCTGAAACGGTGGTGAGAATCGGCCCCTCACCCCCATTCCCTGTCCTCGATTGGTTCCACCAACCCCGCTGTTCTCCCACTCTGTCTTCTTTTTTTTTTTTTTGATATTTTTTTAGGCCTTTTTCAGCTTTATTGGACAGTTTATAGAGACAGGAAGAATGGGGGCGAGAGAGAGGGAAAGACATGCGACAAATTGTCAGACGGTCGGATTCGAACCATTGTCGTCGCGGCTCACAATGAGCATGCGGTCAGTGCTCTGCAGGTTGCGCCACCAAGACACCATCCCACTCTGTCTTCTTCACAATCCTCACTCATGAGTATTCACCCCCAAAAAGTCTTGTTCAGGGCCACCAAAATCCTAGAGCTGGCTCTGGCTACGTCCCTGGCCGAAGCATTTTCCACCAGCAGCAGACAGGAAGCCATCAATCATGTAGACCCCAAAGAGTCAGGCAGGTGTTGGGAGTCAGATCCCTGCCTTTAGGCGAAAAACAACAAAAAAACGTACAAGCCAGGGCTGAAACCTACAGTCCACATTATGAATTGTGCTGTCACCACAGGTCCCCACAGCTAATTATATGTTATTAATGACCCATATGTGTTCCGTACGTGCACTAGGCCTTCCGTAAAAACAGCTTCTGGGCTTTCTCAGCCGGAGATGTAAAAATGTCCGCCCAGGAGACGTGGTTTTCCCGAATCGGCGGCAGGTCCGAGTCCCCAAAACGGACTCGGGAGAGGAGCCACTGAAAACTGGGCCGGAACCTGCCGGAGGCCAGGGACCCGAGCTGAGTCGAATTCAAATGTCAGCGTGGTTTTATTCCCTCCATGTCCCCCCCCCCTCCCACCGCCACCTTCATATGAACACCACGGATGCGCTGACACGCCGACGCCAGCTACGATCGGGGAGATACAGGGCGAACCGTCGAGACGCACCGAACATCACGCTTATTTCAGCGTCTGACACGCGAGCAGGCATATTGCTTTGGGGCACCGAGCATGCTGATAACTGAGGATGAGGCCTGGACGGCTTCTCTCGCCGATTTCAAGATGTGGGACAAATTTGTTTAGTTTTTTTTTTTCTTCTTCTTCTCCCGGAAATAAAACTGTCACTGAACATGTCACAGTTCCAGATTGCAGTACTTAGAGAAACATCTCCAATTACATTACTTTATAAGCCAAGTGTAAATCAAAAACACAGAAAAGGCCAGAAAAGGACACACGGAATAAGTGCTCGAGAAAGATGCGTACAGTAGGTATATACAGATGTATATGAAAATAAGGAGTCATCAGAATTCCAAACTAAACATGCCCTTTCTCAAGCTACCGCCATCATCATTAAAATGTGATGGTACTTCTGAGCCTATCAGAAGAGTAAGATTACAGCTTCAGAATGCAATTTGCTGTGAGAAAAGAAAATGCGCTGTTGCTGGTGTATATTACTGCCAGAGATCGGACAAAACACAGGGTACAGAAACCAAAATTGGGGTCAATTTCATCTCGATGCAGGCGAGACGCACTCACAAAATTAATTTACATTCAGTTCTGAAACCTCCTCATAGAACCTGAGGCTCATTTTACTTTAATTTGATTCATGAAGTGAATGACAATAACACTTGAAAAACAACAGAAGGAAAAGCCACACAATGGGCCAGCGATAATCAAATCACAGCCGCAGAGGAGGCAGTGAGAACTGCTGGCTTTTCCTTTACCTGCGAGTCTGGTGTGAAGACAGTCACTAATTGCTCAGTTAATTACCTGGTGGAATTGAAAACCAGGGGCGGATTTGGATCGGAAGGCCAGATTCGGTGATCCCTGGGCGACACGCGCACACAACCTAACAAAGGCAGGCTCGGTTTTCGCCGTACCTCCGAAGTAAGAGCCGTCGGAGAGCTTCATTCCCATGGTGCCCTTGGTCAGCACGCTCACCACCCCGTGCTGGATGAAGTACATCTTCTTGCCGATGGTGCCTTCCCTGATGATGTAGTCTCCGGGCTGGAAGACCTCGAAGCGCAGTTTGGTCAGCATGGCCGTCACAAAATTGGGGTCGGCGTTGGCGAAGAGGGGCATGGACGCCACCAGCTTGCGGCAGTTGAAATTGACAATTTCCTTAAAAAGAGAGGAACGATGAAATTAAACAATCAAAATGAGGACCTCCGTCTAGTTTCACCCTACACGCTCAGAAGTAAATGTATGAAAAGTGCCAAAAAAGGTACTTGTCGCTGGGGCAGTACCCTATCAGTATATAACATTGTAGCCCTAGCAAGCAATATATAATTCATTTGTTGTCTTTTTTTGCTTGTAAAACATACTCATTTGTACCCAAAGCGAATATTACTATACTTTCAGGGTACAATTGGGAAATTTGCTCATCAATCATTTGCATATTTGTCTTGCAATATTATTTTTGATCTTGACATCAATGTTTTAGTTCTATATACTGCAGTGGATTGAATTTGTGTAAAGATATTCACTCCCATCTGGTGTCTCACCTCTCTCAAAGGTTCATTAAGTTCCTCCAGGATACTCTCCTCATCGAACATCTTCCCCTGGTATCTGTGCTCGTAGTAGTCATGGATTTTCTGTCGGAAGTCTGCTGGCAGTTTGTGAAAGGACATGTACTGCTCCACTTGTTTGTACTGTGGAGAGAGAGAGTGAGAGAGAGAGAGAGCGAGAGAGAGAGAGAGTGTGTGAGTCACTAAGTTTGCCCACATGTGAACGCATCCAAGGAATATTAACATACAGTATTATTATTTAAATATGTTGCAGCATTCTGAATTCTGCGTCTGTTATGTTAGCAGTACAGCCTGGAAAATAAGTTTTCATACTTTTAATGAATATTTTGGGAAAAAGTCTACAGAAAACTGTATTCAACTTCCAAAGTTGAAAGACAATGTTTTCAGTGGGAACAACTGCAAAACTATATTTATGTAAAAAAATGTAAATCATCTTGACTGAACCAGATTCCAAGTAATGATTTTAGGTGTGAGCATTATACAGTCCTGAAACATCTCTGCATCGCACTGAGCAGGAGACATCTAGCAACATTGAGCAGATTGAATCAAAATGGGTTCGTCATTCTTGGCTCTCCTACAACATCCAGTGGACTTTCACACTAGGTGGCGTATCTTGACCGAGACCAGTAAAATATTGTTAAATGTCAAACGATGTCTTCTAACTCGCCCTAAATCACAATAAAGAGTGAGGAGTACAGATGTATGGAGGCAGTGAGAGGTCTTAAAAACGAATTCTGGCTCCTCAGAAGATGTTGAACACACAGGTACATTGAATGGCCGCCTACTCTCGGCATGTAGACACAAAGAAGCAGACAAATTCTGTTGCAGAATATATCCACTGATTTGTCCTATTTTCAGAGTCAAAAGATAAATGGATAAGAGATTATATCTGCCATGTCGTATGGAAAGCACAGAAAAATATACCTAAAGGGAAATCTTCTGACCTATTTATAGTACACACACTGCTTTCAGATGTAAGATGGTTATGTTCGGGGGAAAAACACTGCCAGCCTGATAAAACATTGGAATAGGGACGGCTTCATGCTCCAGTGTGCCTGGGAAAGCAGTGTGCTTGATTTAACATGCGTCGAGTGACAGACTGCTTACAGAAAAGGCCCTGTAAAACCATCACAACCACAATGTTTCTTTTTTAAAACACATTTCATTTTTTGTTGCAGGAACTCTGTTTCGTTTTTTTTTTTTTTTAAAGGAATCAGAAATGTGGTGAGTAAATAATGAATGGGACATCCTCGTGTTTGTGTTTCCATTATTTACACTACAACGTTATGTAAAGTGTGTGTTTGTGTGTGTGAGAAGATGTTGGATACCCTAGAGAGATTACTTTTCTTCTTCATTTCAAGCAAGAAAAAAAAAATACAAATGAATATTTTACATATTTAAGTGGCATGTTCTTAATTTTGCACTATTGCGCAACATTGATGTTAAGCTCCCTCAGATCAAATAAGCCCTCAAATAAACACAATTTCATGTTCATCATCCCTGTTATTCTGTAAAAACTCTAACAGTACAGTATATGCAAACAATCCAAAAAATATACTTGCTTAGTTAAAGCTGAAAATGCCAATCGCAGTCATCTCTTTCATGAGGTAAAAAATAAATGAATATTAAATATTTTTATAGTAAGCAAATGCCCACAAACTGCACAGCACTGCCAAAAGCAATCACATGACCTGCCTCCTACTGGTGCCTCTCACTAAATGACAGCTACTATTTAACCTCGAGCTCAGAATCATGTCTGACTCTTTTTTTTTATTCCTGATAAATTCTGGAAAAAGCACGGGCACGGAGACGGGTGCTTGAAATCCGACGGCTCCCTTCGCGGAGTCGTAGCAACCGTTTAACCTTCGCGAGTGATTTTTGACATTGTGGAGGAGCAGGAAAGACGATGTCAACGCGAGTGCATAAATATGTAAACAAAATGGCAGGAAAGTTACACAGGAAACAGTCAAACTGAATAATTCAGCACAGACCACACAGACTGATAATGGTGCTCTTGCGAGATCCCCGGGGGAGGCCAAATCAGGCAGGCAGTTACATAAACAGCCTTCTCCACCGTGGCCCAGAGGACCCGGAGCTGCGTATTAATGCAGCGGCAGGTCTGCGCAGTGAGCCATCTCTCGCTGCTGAAGACCTGGACCGTTCATGCAAGGTCAGGAGCATTACAGCTCTCTTTTAGTCACCATAACTTCCTTAGGACTTTCCATTTTGTGGCCTATATTTGCTTAAAAAGCTGGATTAGATTTCCAATTAGACTGGTGAAAGAGGGGAAAACACTTTCCACTCCTTTGCCCATGTAAGCACTTTCTTTCCTTTAAGGTCTCCAGAGTTTATGATGAAAGGAGATTTGTTGGGTTCTGCAGTAGCAGGAGTGTCCAACTTATGCATGGTGTGGGTTCAGGTTTCTGTTTTAACCCAGCACTAAGACACCTGATTCTACTTATGATTGAAGTAAATTAGTTTAATCAGATGTCGTACTAGGCCATAACAAAAAACAGTACCCACACTGCACCTTTTCAGATAAGAGAGGACACCCCCAGGTTCTAATATTTTACATTAACACACATAATAAGGTTTATATTATACAGCTGATTAAATATTATTTCTGCGAGATGTTTTTCTGGAATCACATTTGACAGGTCCTAAAAACAGAGAAAGTGCCATTTTCTGAGCTTCATTTTCTCAGTCCTTGAGATGATTCTGATTTGAGACGCCCCAGTGGCTGGATAACTGACACTTTTTTGTCCTCTCCAGCTGCTAAGTAACACCGTGAAGATATTTTACCACTCGCTCCTCTATTTCGCGCTCACACGAAGCCAACGATGGCCGCGTGACTGTCTCCTTCGCAGCTCTAAATACTGCAGCCTTTGCCCTTTTCAATCTCGGCGAAAAACACGATCAAATATTAATGAACGTTAAACTCTGAGGTCCAATACATCCTGCGATCGTTTCTGCTGGTGATAATCATTATAGTTCCGTAGCGCCCGTTAGCTCTTTACATTTAGATTGAATGCGACTGTAATTCAGTTTAACCTAAAACTTTGAGCCGGTCGCTATTTGTACTTTGAGCCGGTCGCCAGTTCGTTCTTCGACTCAAGATTACAAGGACTTGTCCTCTCCTCAACTTCACTGTAATTAAAGCTTCAACTTAGCCCATACCAGATGTCAGATTGGGGTTTTCAATATTTACGCAGCGAAAATGTAGTTCATTCATGTTGAAAGGCGATTAAAAATAGGCAGCAAGAGTCGAACCCATCTTTGGAAGCATGGACAGAGCTAATCCTGAAAGGTTCAATTATGTTCTACAGCAGAAAAAAGAATATTTCCTCGACCTTCGGTTCTCACTGTTAGTTACTGTATTAATTGTGTCGAAACGGTTTCCAGCAGGTGATCAATTTTCTGGCTGACCTCATATGTGAAGCCACGCATTAAAAAGGCGAGTTATGGTGAAATGTGTGAGTGTGCGCTATACAAAATGTATGAATGAGTAGCAGTGAATTTCACTTAAAACAACAGGGTGAAATGTAATGTGAGGTATAAAAAGCAACCACATAAATAATGTAGTGCAGTGATCGTATGTGATGACAAGGGGGCGCTGTAAGATACCGCGCGCATACAGATTTGTGCAAATGAACAGACACCTGATAAGTCACAATAAGTACAGCGCATGTATGCTTTCCAACATTCTAAAGCTTAACTGAACATTCTAAAGCTGATGTAACAATCACTATTGGTGATTGAAAGAAAATCAATTCTAGGACTCTGACTGAAAAAACGATAAAAAAAAAAAGTGCTATTCAAAGGGTTAAAAGTCAGTGATGGTTGTTTGGCATATTTGGCGTCAGTGGCTACGACATCTCAGCTCTCTAATGTGTGAATCAGAGGGGTGAGTGTTACATTCTGACTGAGAGACACCATCAGCAAAGGGCAGCAGTTGACAGAAATGACTGTGATGTGATTGCTATGCACTTCAAGTGTGAGTCAAAACATCCCAAAAGCTGCAGATCAGCTGACTGTAAATTTCAACCAGGGGTTTAGTAGAGCAAATCTCCCCTGGAGAAAAGTGGTTTCCAACACCCTATTATGTGGCTTTAATTTGGAGTTTACATTTTTTGTTCAATATCTGCAAACTAATCTATGAAATGGTTTATAGTCACTTAGGAAGTGCCACCGATCAAATCAAATTAATTTGACTTGTATTGATGTTTTACAAAGGGAACCTGGGCAAAAACCAGGCCTGAACCCCCACAAAGCAGGAAAGTGAGGTAAAAAAAAAAAAAAGAAATCTCAGGAGGAATCCGGCTATAGAGGGAGAGCCCATTCTCTGCTGACCAGGCCAAATCCATCGACTGTAATTACCTACTGTATGTATGGAAATCCGTTTCCTGAAGCCAGCTAATGTGATTTCTTTTTTAGTTAAGCTTCTTTTTTAGTTCGGGAGTTAAGTTTTTTTCCCCCTTTGAACAGTGTCAAAGGCCTTCCCCCAACATTGCTACGATGGCTGAAACAGAGACAGCAGCAAAGCAATTTAACTAAAATCTCAGGAGGAGCTTGGCTACAGTGGGAGAGCCGGCAGTATCGAATGAAAATGTATCAACCGCTGCGAGCCTTCAACGTCACTGCTGGCTACTGCCCATCTCATTCCAACGATGACAGCCTTATTCAAATGGTTGCCTGTTGGATCCAATTAAACATGAGACCGGTAGTGTTAACTCAGTCTTCTTCATATCCACCCGCTCGTGTTTACCCGAGGGGGGGGTCCTTAAGTTGCGCGCCTGAAATTTTGGCTGAGATGGAATTCTAAAGCCAGCATCCCAGTTGGATTAAAGACCTCTCAAGATGATCGCTTTAGAGCTTTTTTTCATGTCGCAATCACAATCAAGTCTTGTCATTTTGTAGTCATTGACTACAGCTGTACTCAAAGAAAAGTTTGGACCAAAGAGCCTCTTCTAATCTGTCCAGCCTTTTCTTGCTGGGTGACATGTTAGACAAGCTGCTGCCATCCAGGGCCCAATGAAATTAATGGAGCGTTTGAAATGGGGGAGAGATAAAAAGGCACTGTGTGGTTTGCAGAAGGTGTAAACAAGGCATCATTTAAAATCCCTTTAACTGAAGCACCCCTGCAATGCTTTTTTCCACAGCAGCTACATTGCGAAAACCAAAAAAATAAGTCGGGCCGAACAAGTATTTCAGTCTTATATTGAGATATAAAATCTTAACGTCTATTACTTTTTTGGGGTCAGTGGGGGTAAGAAAATTTCAATTGTCAAGCAAAAAGAAAGCTCATATTCTCTACTTGAGTGAGGAAGAAAAAAAAGTTCTTAAGTCTTATTACACGACTAAAACACTTGTTAAGAGGGTCGTTTTTGCAGTGTATCAGGCACGGAGACAGTGAGCCCAAGAGTTGAGGGCGTAGGAGTGAGTTAGGGCCCTCTGAACAGCTGATTAATGGACGGGCTTGTTGTTTGCTCGGGCTGATTAATGACAGCCTGTCTGCCTGGCTGTTCGCAGTAGTGCAGCTCTGATTCACTAGCTGTGAGTCACTGAGTCACTGTATATCCAGTGCTGTGGACACATCCGACGCTTCAGCAAGCTGTGCTGACAGTAAGGCCCATACAATAGGCTCCCTGGTGTACACACACACACACACACACACACACATATGCATGTAGCACACACACACACACACATACACACACATACATGTACCACACACATGCACAGTAGCACGCACATGCACACACATATACATGCACACGACCTCACATATACAAACACGCGCACACACACACACACATGCACACACATATGCATGTAGCACACACACACACACACACACACATACACACACATATGCATGTAGCACACACACACACACATACACACACATATGCATGTAGCACACACACATACACACACATGTACCACACACATGCACAGTAGCACGCACATGCACACACATATACATGCACACGACCTCGCATATACAGACACACACCTTCGCATAGTAGCACGCACGTACGTACACACACATGCATGCACGCATGTACACGCACACACTCGCACATACACAGACACACACACCCACACCGGCGTGCCCACACACGCATACATAAACATATTTATTGTATTTAAACAATACAAACTCCAGACAGCATTTTATTCTGGCACACACACCCACACACACACTTATCGTATTGAAACAATACGCACTCCAGACAGCATTTTCCCCGTCTATGGAATCTACATAAAACGTCATCCGTAATAAAGTTGAATTGGACGGAGCGATACCGCCCCACATCACGCTCTTTTAATCCAATCAGACGTCACTCCGAGCCCTGTGGATATAGCCTGACGGTCACGAGGGTTTCACAGGCCGCACGGTCCCCGCTTGACATCACGTACTGGATGTATGGCGCGTATCTGTCTCTGCCATCTGCTAGCTGCCAGGGCGAGGAAATGAAATTGTCATCTTGCGGCGTGTCGCGGAGGCACGGTCGCCTGTGGGTAACGCAGGGAGCATCGCAGTCCTGCCGGAGAGGAGCTCATCTGCAGGGAAGCGGCTCTCCCCTGACTAAGTACATCATACATATGTGTCATTAATTCTGATCAAGGTGACAGTGTGAAAAGCACAAGGCAATCAAATCTGATATAGTGTGGCGTACAGCGCACTCCGCGCGGTCGCTTCTGGGAAGCTCCTTTCAGACCGCAGAGCGGGGTGTCGGTTGCAATGATGAATAAACTGGGCGGTGGATATTTCCGAAGGTACCGCGTGCGGAAGACATCAAAATGAGACGAGAGGGACGTGAGCCAGCCATCACAGTGTGACAGTCGGTCAGCGGAGAGGCGGCTGAATTCAGAACAACAGTGCAGTTCGGACAGTGGTGCAATTTCTGTACTCCTGCACATTGGATGTGAAATTAAACAATGACTGTGAGGTTAAAGTGCATATTGTCATCTTTAATGTGAGGGTAGCTGCAATCCATATCAGATGAACCAAGTAAGAATCACATCCCTTTCCATACATAGTCCCCCCCCCAGACTAAAACCCGGAACTGGTCTTTTTATTTCAGTTTGTGTTCCAGATTTGTCCGCATCCATCCGCAATCTGGTTGGTTAATCCAGCTAACTGAAATAATCCTGCTTTATGGAACAGCCCTCTGGTGGAATACCAAATTTGGCAGTGGACAGCTAACCTGGAATCACCCTTAGCAAAGGTCCGAGACACGAGCGGATGTGAAGTTAGCCGCAGCGCAGAGACGCCGTCAGCGAGTTCTCAGAAGACTGACACGCTTCAGGCTCCGAGCGAAAGCGATTTGACAGGGACGCAGTGAAACGGCCCTCCGGAGACGGCTGGCTGTTACGTAATGGTCGATGCCCTCCGCCCGTGTTAGCAGATGGCTCGTCAGGCCCGTCCCAAGGACGTGGAAATGTGAGCGGGGCGGGGAGGTGGGGTGGGGGGAGGTCAGGGGGGTGTTGGGGCGGGGGGGGGTGGTGGGTGATGAACGGGGACGACACGGGGCGGCCGCCCGATGAACATCCCCCATACCGCGGAGACGCTCCGCTACATCAAAGCCCGAAACCCCTGGCATCGCTCCCCTGCCACCCTCCGCCCCCCCCCCCCCCCTCCCCCTGGAATTCACTCCCCCCCCCCCTCCCCCTGGAATTCACTCCCCCCCCCTCGAGGCGGCTGCTCGCCCGTCGAACTCCAGCCCTAAAAAGGCTCGGCGAAGACCCCCGCGCGCGGGAACGCAGCGTGCAGCTGGGGTCGAGAGGGGGTCGCCTCCTCAAACCGCAAAACGCCGCTCGTTAAACGCCGCTCATCGGCTATTTAAACCCCGCCGCAGTCTGCGCCGCTCTGACAATGATTTACTAAGTGAAGCGCTAACGAATACACACAGTGTAATGAGAACCGGTCGTTTTAGTGACCGAACACCGTGAACCTAGGAGCCAGTTCCGTTTGGTGACAGACATTTTGTTTCCAACAGCGCGTAAAAACAGAGCGAAACCTCTCCGTTAACCACTAATGATGGCGCGTCAGGCAAAACGACTTGCACCTGTCTATTCTGCGTGAAGCGCACGGCTGTGGCTTTTTCGCCGAGGCCGGCGCCGTTTACCGTCGAAATATCCCGAGCGTTCAGGACGAGCTCTCTCAGGACCGCTCCGTGTCTGTTATCTGTCCTGTCCGGTGGGGCGGCTCGACACAACACGCTTAATAAATAACTAGCCCCGGCCCCCGCAGGGAGGACGAGGGGAGCAGTGACTGTGCACGTGACCGCGTCGGGTTATTATTTCCCGCTGTATCTAGGAAGTAGAGCAGAAGAGCCAGCCGTGCCGGGCAGGAGCAAAGAGAGGCGTTTTTTCTTTTTTTTTTCTGAGCGAAGAAACGCTGGCCTTCACTTCACACGGACGCTGCGTGTTTTACAAGCGCTGCCTTGCACAATAATCTCCACTCTTTCATTTTTTATGTGTTTATGATGTAGCGTATACAATATGTAGTGCTGTGTATATACCCGCGGGTGTGTGTGGGTACATGTCTGTGTCTGTGTGTGTGTGTGTGTGTGCGTAACCATCTATGGGTGTGTGTCTGTGTCTATGTGTGTGTGTGTGTGTGTGTGCGTAACCATCTATGGGTGTGTGTCTGTGTCTGTGTGTGTGTGTGTGTGCCTGTGTGCGTGTGTGCTTGCGCGTGTGTGTGTGTGTGTGTGTGTGTGTGTGTGTGTACATTTACACACTCAGCACAGACACGCACACACCCACAGAGTTCACATGCCGGCCAAATTTTTCTTCACTCTCACTAATCTCTACAGATGCTCTTCCATCTCCCCGTGACAGGACCCTGCACTGGCACCCGCACCCCCCCCCCCCCCCCCCCCCGTCTGTGACTGCAGCCCCACAGCACTCTAAAACACCCAGGTCTCCTCCTTCACTCCCTGACCTAGAAAATGTGACAGGCTCCCTCTCAAAAACAAAACAAAAACACACACACACACAGACCGAGCTGTCTGCAGACCAAGAGAGGAACAAAGCAATGCAGGGAAGAGGCCAGGAGAAGCAGAGAGAGAGGGAGAGACACTGAGACACAGAGCGAGACAGAGGGAGAAAGAGAGAGAGAGAGAGACAGAGAGAAAGTGAGAGCGAGAGATAGAGGGAGAGAGAGACAAAAGGGACAGAGACAAGACAGACAGAGAGATAGAGGGAGAGAGAGGGAGAGAGACAGAGACAGAGTGACAACAAGCAAGTGAGATTGAGCTAGAGGGAGAGAGAGAGACAGAGAAAGTAAGAGTGAGAGAGACAGAGAGAAAGACAGGGAGAGGGAAAGAGAGAGACAGAGAGAAAGAGCGACCTGAGAACATTGCTGACCTTGCCTGTCCTGTTTTATAAATGTGCTCCAGTGTAATGAATAGATGAATAGTGAACAGAGTCTGAACAGTCAACGGAACAGGACAGGTGTTCGAAATGAGGATATGATAAATAATGAGGATCCAAAATATTTAAGACCCCTAGACTCAGATCCACACTACAGTGTTCGCCATGCATGGGAAAAGCCAAGACGCTGAGAAGCCCGCCCCAGTGAGCAAACGCCTATCAGACCACTGACAGAATCAGCTGCCAGTCCTCGTACACCTGCACTGTGACAGCCTGCTAACATCAGGACCATACGGTGGCCATTTTGAACCATTTGCCATTCTAAATCCGTGTTCTAGAAGTCCATTGTTTTCAATGACCAGGAGTGATTGTTACATCAGCATTAGAATGTCGAGTTCCAGTACATTCTAATCACATCCTGTATTAACAACCTTTTAAAGCAGTGGTCACAAACCACTCTGCCTTAATTGATTCCTAGTGCTCATTCAGCCACATGCATTTAACTGCGTTAAAGCACGGAACATAACCAACAGTTATTATTTAGTCAATAATAACACATCTCACTTTATATCCATCGTGTGCAGCCCTACCTCAGCAAATAATCGAACTGAGTACATAATCAAGATCTAGGGCTGGAATAAATTCGCAGACCCGGTTTCAGACCCACGCCTGAAAGGGTTAACAGCCGATCCATATCTGGATTGCATCAGCGACCACTTGCTAGCGGAGCGTCGTAGCGGCGGTTTGCGAAGACGCCAGCAGCTGTGTCGTGGCTGGGCTGCTCCTGGGCCGCTAACGGGGGCGCTAACGTTCGCTGGCTCCCACGCGACACCCCCGGGAAGGAAGGGAGCCGTCTCGGAAAAAGACATTAGCGGGGGGCGGGGGGGGGGGGGGGACAGATGGATGAGGTCGCTCTCTGTCTCGGGAGCGCCTACCTTCTCCTGGTACTGGCGGCGGGAGGAGTCCAGCGATTGGATGAGCGCCGTGGCGTGGCCGATGAACATGGCGTAGCAGGTGGCGCCCACGATCATGCTGAGCATGGTCAGCCAGATATCCGACATGCTCTCCGGGGCCTGCCGGCCGTAACCGATGCACAGCATGTGGCTCATGGCCTTGAACAGGGCGAAGGAGTAGAGCTCGCTCCACGAGTCGTTCTGGAGGGGGGTAAAGAGAGAGGGGGGGGGGTGAGTTTAGGCGTTGTTTAGACACGTGTATGTGGAGTAACTTATTGAACAGGACGAAGGAGTAGAGCTTGCTCAATGAGTCGTTCTGGAGGGGGGTAAAGAGAGAGAGAGGGGGGGGTGAGTTTAGGCGTTGTTTAGACACGTATATGTGGAGTAACTTATTGAACAGGGCAAAGGAGTAGAGCTTGCTCAATGAGTCGTTCTGGAGGGTGGTAAAGAGAGAGAGAGGGAGGGGGTGAGTTTAGGCGTTGTTTAGACACGTATATGTGGAGTAACTTATTGAACAGGGCGAAGGAGTAGAGCTTGCTCAATGAGTCGTTCTGGAGGGGGGTAAAGAGAGAGGGGGGTGAGTTTAGGCATTGTTTAGACACGTATATGTGGAGTAACTTATTGAACAGGGTGAAGGAGTAGAGCTCGCTCCATGAGTCGTTCTGGAGGGGGGTTAAGAGAGAGGGGTGAGTTTAGGCATTGTTTCGACACGTATATGTGGAGTAACTTATTGAACAGGGCGAAGGAGTAGAGCTCACCCCATGAGTCGTTCTGGAGGGGGGCAAAGAGAGAGAGAGGGGGGTAAGTTTAGGCATTTATTAGACACGTATATGTGGAGTAACTTATTGAACAGGGCGAAGGAGTCATTCTGTAGGGAGAGAGAGAGGGTAACTTGGTAACTATACATTTAGGCATTTTTCAGACACCATTTGCGGAGTTACATATTGAACAAGGCAAAGAAGTACAGCTTACTCCAGGAGTCAAAAGTTGTTCTGTTGGGGGATAGAGAGAGGGGGGGTTCTGGGGGTTATCAGACAATCATATGCAGAGAAAATGACTGAATAAGGCAAAAGCGCATAGCTTGCTCCGTGTGTTGTTCTGTAGGGGGGACAGAGAGAGGGGGTTCTGGGTGACTTTACATTTTAGACATTTATCAGAAGTGACTTACAGTCTCAAAAAAGATCTGGTAATATCCAGCATACTTTTTTCTGCTTCTTTCAACATATTTTGTACCCAAGTCCTTACTTTTGTTACGAATATACTATTTTCAGTGTGTGTCACAAAGAGACTTTGTGTTGTCCTAGAGACGGAGGTGTGTTAAAAAGAAATGACACGCTATGTGTTTTTTAACACGTCTGTTTTGAGATTGTTACACAGCTTATGTTTCTTTTTTCATACGATCGATTGATGCACAGGATATGTACTAAAGCAATTCAGCAAGTACCTTCGTCAAGAGTACAGTGGCAATACCCCACCTGGGAATCAACGCTATAATCATAGAGTGGCACGGGCAGTTCTCTGGTCATTGTGCCGACCTGCTTACAGTCGTAGGCGTGTATTAGTATTACAGACCCGAAGGCCTGGCCACTGCGAGCTTCACACAAGCCTCTAACGAGGAGCCATTAAGTCTGTCTTTCCACTGCGCGTCTGAGAAACTGTATACAGTAGCAGTCAGGCGTAATTCCCCACGCCAGATTCATTACGAGCGCTCCCTCTTTCTCTGGCCTTAAAAAGGAAGTTGCCGCATGTCGCCTGTTTATCCCGGAGGAGTGATGTCATCGCTCTGCTTCTGCTCAGTGATCCTCGCGCTGGCTCGGCTGCAGAAGGGCCTTGGCTTCTCCGTCTCCATTTCCTCCCTGCCTGCTCAGTCGGCACCTGGGTTTGTTTTGCGTTCAGTTTCAAATGGGGTCTCGGGGTTGGATTTAACAGGAAGGAATAAAAAATAAAAAAAAAATGGGGGGAAAAGAAACATTTAATTGAGCTTGAGATTTAACTTCAGACTCGGGCGGGAGCCGAGGGTGAGGAGGGGAAGGACGGGTGAACGGTGAAATTGCGGAGAGACCAGGCGAGCTCTCTGACCACTGAGGCGGCCAGTGGTTGCTGACACGACCCTGCATCAGCCCCCCCCCCGGGAACCAGCACGACCCGGGGCGTCGAATTCGCTCTGCGTCACCTTGGCAACGGCCTGCTGGGCACAGTGCCTGGCCCCCGCGGGGCAGAGCACATCCGCCACCCGTCTGAAAGAACACAGCAACATAAATAACCCCCTCCCAGTGCTACGTGGGATTAGCAGCGGCGCGCTAGCTCTTCTGTATATCCGCCGTGTGGCCCCGGGGACCGGGGCCCGGTGGGCAAGGCCGTAAGGGCCACCCCGATGTTCCCTCCCCCCTGGCCTCTCTTTAGCGGAAGAACGCGGAAGAATACAGGTCGCGACTTCGTGGCTGTCAGCGTGAGGGGCAGCCTGTACTGTTCAGCGTTACTTTCCAACCTATGCTATGGGATGGCCTCTGGTTGGATGAAATGAACTAAGTAACGACAGCCTGTAGCTTAGCAGCTAAGGTACATGACTGGGGCCTGGAAGGTTGGTGGTTCAGGCCCCAGTGTAGCAACGATGAGATCCACACAGCTGTTCGGCCCTTGAGCAAGGCGCTTAACCCCACACCGCTCCAGGGGGGGATTGTCCCCTGCTTAGTCTAATCAACTGTAAGTCACTCCAGAGAAAAGCATCAGCTGTAATGGGACGGAGGGTCAAATGGCGTGTCACATGGGTCCGTGGGGGGGTGAGGGGCGCTGACGCCTGCCCTCTGCTCCTCTCCGGAACCCTAAATCCATCTGGGCTTGTTAAAAACAAAGATAATAATAAAAAACTGGTTTTGACTCGTTTGCCAAGGTTTCCCCTGTTTGAATTACGGCCGCTCAGAGCAAGCTGGGCAAAACTGAGCGGAACAATCAAAGTGCGCTGCGAGAGAACGATAGGACCGATAAATATCACCAGACAGAGTGCGGACCGAAACGAACGTGACAGGTAGGCCGATTTGTTTCCGTTCTTAATGGCGGCTTATCGCGGCCGTGCTCGCCCGAGCTTTAACGCCTTCATGAGGTCTGACAGCGGGGCCGTTTCCCCAGCAGATAACAGCCGTGATGTATGTTTTTAATCTCGGTATAAATGACCAAACCTACCCATCCATCCCCGGTCACATAGCAGCAGCCCCCGTCCCTCACCTCCGGTTTGGCGGCCATTTTGCCATTCTCTGGCAGGATTTGCCACCCTTTTGCAGCCGGATCTTAGTTCATCAACAGTCCTCCCTAATTTGGTCCCCGAGGTTTCGGCGCAGGTCCGAGGTTCTACTGAACAGCTGGCGGGCTGCAATGATAACGCTCCCCGGCATCATTAAAGTTTTACGCTTGGCTCCACGATATTACAAAGGAAATGGTGTAACATTCTGCCTTTTTTTTGTTTCAGCACGCTAAGATGTCATGTTGTTGATGTAGCCTACCAGAACGGGGAGAATGTGTGAAATGTATTTTGCGATATTAAAAATTATTTCACAGCAAGAATTCAATGAGTTCTACTGTAAACTACACAATAAATGAATGAGATAGCCCTTCACACGTAGGTACAGATGTAAGGACAATGAATTACTTGATGTCAAGAATCAGAAGGCCGTAATTTAGCGGGCCATGAACACATGCCACCCAGCTTTGCAGCCTGGACAGAATTTGGCTCAAAGCAACTCAAAAAACATGGGAATCTTCAGAAGTTGTGCAACATAATGGGATGTGTGTTCTCTCTGCGTGTTACACAGAACAGACGTTCACGCTACGGTGAACAGATGCCCCGGGACTATGTACGGAGTTTTTCATGCTGAAACTGCCATCAATCAGGAGCATATGCAATGGTCATAATCAAATACACACAATTCATATTCATGTAATTCCAGTGGAACACACTCGTCCAGTGGGAGGTATAATGAGTGAAACTGACAGAGGCAATAAATAAAGCCATACATAAAGACCAAGCCGTATACTCCAGCTCCTTGTTCATGTATTGCATGATACTGAGCTACACCATAAGGCGAGTTTCCATTAAAATGTTTTCTAAGCTTGATAGATTTATTTCCTAACTGTGAAATGTGAAACCGAAAGGAGAGCACCAACACACAGCTCTCGCGTATCACGCTGACTAAATTCACACTCCTGACCGCCGTAAATACATCTTCCCTG